>NW_012027177.1:359034-372800 GCF_000956235.1 Wasmannia auropunctata | reverse complement strand
ACTCGGAGGAGGGGGGGGGGGGAGAAGGCCTTTGCTTCACGGCCGAAATTCAAATACCGTCGATTGCTTATCAAATACTTGAGCGAAACCTCCCGCCCGCCATTCCTGTGTCCCGCGCGGATCGCACACCTATATATATCTGCGATCTAAGCAAATCCTTCCCAGGTCATTCCACGGCGGGACTGTCGTCCGTGTATCGATTATTTCTAGCGAGAGGAGGAATCCCCCTCCTCGATAACCGAGGATATCGAGAGGCGAGGCGCCTCTCGGCGCGTTTGCGAAATGCCCGGTATATCCGGTGGTTAATACCTCACAAGTCTCGTCGGCAAAGACGCGCGCGAGGGGGAGGGGGAGAGAGAGAGAGAGAGAGAGAGAGGCAAAGGGACGACGAGGAATAGATAAGCAAATAAATAAGCTAACGCGGGGCAAGGCGCGAGTAGTCGTGGCGAGAGGGAACGAGAAAGAGAGCTCGGGAGTATAGGACCGCGGCGATTCTCGGGCGAACGTTCCGTCGACGAGGTCGACGGCCTGACACGGATGGTTGACGCCGTGGGGCCCGCCTCGTAACCGGCCTGGGAAGAAGAACGAGAAAAGGTAGATAAAGAGAGGAAAGGAATGGAAAGGGCCCACCGCTGTGCGGAGCGCCAGCGGACGCGCGTTTTCGCCCTCCGCGAAGACGATAGATCCGCCGCCGCCGTGCCGCGCCGGTACCCCCCGGCTCGATAATCGGTCTGGGTCAGCTGGCAATTCCCCTACTTCGGTGTGTGTTGTTGCTCTCGTTCTCCCTTTCTAGATCGCAGAAGGAGGACTTCGGAATGATCGTGGAATGACGTAGAGAGAGAGAAAGAGAGAGAGAGAGAGAGAGAAAGAGAGACAGAGAGAGCACGTAGATCGTTCCTCGAGCTATCAGGGTGGTCTTTTGGAGGCAAGAACTTATGGAGGGCGTTTTTAAGACGGGCGTGAAATTTTCGACCAGTTTTCAGTGGATTTTCCGTGACGTCGGTAGCTCTTGTTCACCTCGCCCTCCTTCATTGAGTATACGCCACGAGTGTCCCAGAGAGCGTACCGCGCTTCCCCCCTCCTCCCCCTCGTTCGGCCGCTTGTCGTTGTCCCCCTTCTTCCTCCGGTAAAAGTGTGATCGATGGACGAACGGAGACGGGACGGGACGAATGGCACGAAATTGGGGCGTTGCGTATTTATCGCTCCTATCTCGCCGCTATTTACCGTACCTGCGGCTTTTCGCCGCCGGCCCGCTTTTATCGTTCGCGCTCATTTTATTTTTCTCCCCCCTCCCCTTCTCGTGCTCTCTCTCTCTCTCTCTTTCTCCCCCTTTCTCACACCGTTATAACTTGTACAACGCACGACCGGATATTTTTTATTAGATTTCTTTCGCTCGCCGCCGTTAATCGGACGCTTCCTCGCGCGACGATTTATCCTTTTCCCCGACATTTCTCTTTTATTCCGTCTATTATATTGATTCTACGGGAATCAATTAATATCTTTGAGAGAGAGAGACGCTCTTGACGCCACGTTTATTTGTATTCAATCAGCAAGAGTTCCGTCGTTTTCTTTCTTGATTACTTTTCGATATTTATTACATTTATTTGCTATCATTTTGAAGCATATATCTTTATTGTTTAATTGTTCGTCAATTTTTTATTTTATGATGAGAAATTTTAAAACAATATTTTCTTCTGACATAAAAACGTATAAATGTCATGTTTATTTTGACAATTTCATAATTATACTATTTACATTCTAATATCTTTTTTTTTTAAGTTTTTTGTGTATTGCATATCTTAAATTTTAGAGAGAGTACACGCTTGAAGTTAAAGGAACGTTTCTCTCTCTCGCTCGCGAGAAGAATACGGTATTCGTTGCCGTTGGTCATCGCCGTTCGTCATTCCGTTCCCAACAAATGCGAAGCGTTTCATTACGGCGGCTCGGGAAAATCGTAAAAGCCGAGAACGCCCGATGAAGTGATAAAACTTAATTCAGCCGTTGTACAAACAACGCTCGCTCGTGTTTTTCGCGGGGCCGCCCGTCCGTCTCTGGATTTTTACGATTTTCGTGGGAGGGGTGGGTCACGGGGGTGGGGGGGGAGGTTTATTTTTATTGGAGGCGCGGTGGCCCGAAATTACGACGGGCCGCAAGAAAATCCGGTGGTATAAAACATAGGAGGTACCGTCCCGATTCGAGCATACAGAGTCCGCCGCGCCGTTTATATCGCCGTCGGCTTTAATGTAATTCTCGCCCAAAATCATTTCCCGGGCTCGGGAAAAACAGTTGCGAAAACATCGCGGTACACAACATCGAGATTAATTCCGCTCACGGAGCAGTTAATTATTCGATCCGCGTTTTGCCTCTCTCTCTCTTTCTCTCTCTCTCTCTCTCTCTCTCGTTATATCGCTCCCCGAGCGCTGCTCAGTCGTCCGCGATTATTGTTATTGCGTATATCGAATCTCGTCGCGCGCGCGCGCGCGCGACTTAAGAAGATTCCGCGAGCGCAGCGCGCGCGGGTAGTGTTTCTTCTTCTTGTCGAACATCTGTCGCAAATAATCGTAAAAGCTGGATTCAACAAGCTGCGCATAACGTTGTCGCGCCAGTCGCGGCTTTACGTCATCCATCACGCCATGGTTTCCAGTAGAGTAGACATAATTATTCAATCATTATTTGGTCTCGATAAGATATCCACGAAGATTAATGACACGATTGTACAACCAAGGATTATACATGGATGAGCTTGGGCGATGTTTGGACCTTTTTTTTTTATGTTTATCGTACGACAGATGTTTTGTGCGCGAGACAGCCACGGATAAAAACCGGGTTGGTTGGGATTTTTCCCTTAATTAATACGTCGCCAGCAGCCGATTATAGCTTTTGAATCGGAAAAAGTTTCCATCGTTGGAAACCTCGCGCAAACTAATGAAATTTTAATTATTGCAAATTTTGCCATTGACGTATATAATTTGGATATTTTATAAACCGAAAAAAAATCGCGCGCGTGTTAGAACGATTGTAAATTCGTTAAAGAAACCCAAATCAAAATTTGGTTCGGGGTTCCCGGAGCGAGCCTACCGCCTATCTTTGCCTTCAAAGCGCAAAGATCAGATTCAGTGATTGACGTATTCATCAATATCTTCGGTTGTCAATGAAGACTATTGAAAGAGAGGAGGATGCGACGAAGGATCGCGCGCGCGATCCTTCGTCGCATCGCAGGAGGCGGGAAACCTGTTGCGATCCTTCGTACACAAAGCGTCTCCGGCGTTTCCTCTTTTTTTTTTCTTTCGGCGGAAGTGCAATGATTATGACAGCGGAAAGAAGAGACCTCCGATCTTTCGAGTCTTTCGAGCCGGAAACGAGGGACGATTAGAACCGCGCACGAAAGAGCGACATTTATCTAGTCGGGGACTCCCGCGATCTCGTGATGATCCCTCCTCCCCTTTTTTTTCTCTCTTTTTCTCTCTCTCTCCAGCGGAAACACTCGAGCTCTCGGCACTTTCTCGCCGCGCGGTGCCGGTTTTCGGCATCACCCTTCGACCATTGAATTTCATACCTCTTTCTAAACGTAGTATTTAATCGTCTTCAACCCCCCGGCAAGATTACCGAGCAGGTACCAGGTGGAACATCTGTTGCTCAACCTGTATCGCGCTATAATGCCTTTTACCGCTCCAGTACCGATCCCTTTGCGTATTTTTTTTTTCTTCTGTTACGTGAATAGGAGGAACCAGAGCGCGCGCGCGCGCGCGCGTGAGAGAGCACACACCCAGTCGTTTGGCGCATTATAAAAAGCGTCTGCTCGCAAAACGGGTCGCAATTACGCACCGCCGTCTCGGGAGGGAGGTGGCCCATACAATAATCTCTTCCGTTGTAACGAGGGAAATCCGCCCGGGGAAAACGTTCTTGCCCGTCTCGTCCCGTGGAGTCTCTCGTCGTTCCTGTTCCCTCCGATTTTGCATCTCGCGCGATCTTGTTAACGGATACGAATCCGTCGTCTTCTGGTCCCCGGTGGATCCTTCGAATTCTCTCATAATTAAGGCCGTTCCGTATTCAGGAGATGTCAAGCGGCAACTTGTCTAACTAGCGATTACAATATGCTCCGTATACATATATATGCATATTTTTTTGTGTGTGTATACATATATATTTGCATGTCGAAAGAGGATGTGCTTCCGCAAAGCAAAGTATAATGTAAATAGCGAAAACGTGCGCGCGGCTCATTAAAGCGCGCGTGATTAACCTCGTAAACTTTGGACTTCGGCCGCGCGCAGCCTTGATCTTCCAAGTGCGTGTGGGCCGGCTCGTGCTCGCGTGAATGCTACTTTTCTGCGTGGCGCGAGGACGCGCGTGAACGCCGCTTCCTCCTCCCGCTCTCTTCGTCGTCGTCGTCGTCGTCGTCGTCGTCGTCGTCGTCGTCATCCTCTGACCCGCACGACGCGTCCACGTGCCGGCCTGGTCGCGATGACGTCACGCTTCCGGTACGTGATTTCCTGGTACCGGACGACCGTTGGCGGATGAGAGGAGTTAAGTGCCGGACACGGGAGGTCCGTGCCACCTCCTCCGCCTCCTCCTCCAAGCGAGCGAGCGTCTCTCGCGTCTTCCGGAGCGGAAAGGATAATGAGAGTGCCCCGTGAACGGACATTCCCCCCCCCCGCCCTGAGCGGAGAAGGGCGGCGGGTCGTCCTAAACGTCTCGGATCCCGCGGTCGCTCTTTTTTTTCTTTTACCTAAATTTAGAAAACGATCGAGGGATTTTGGACCTACCTCAATTTTAGGTTCATATCATCGATTATAGAAGCGAGACGACCGTTTATTTTCGGTCTCGCGTGACACTTCTGACTCGACACTTTATCAATTTTTATAACGCTATCGGGGCAGAAAGTTGTGAGGCCGACAAGGCCTTGTAGATCCTGTTTAGCGATTTCGTTATCGACGCGCGGCGAAGTATAGCGTGTAGAATGTCGCCAGATGATCACGGACAGCGTGCCTGACGAGTCGTGCATCTTCTTTTTTTTACAGCGTGTGGCGAACCAGGCGCTTACCGTTTCGCCACAGCCGGCAGTAACGGTGGAGGGGCCGGTGTCCAAAATGTCTCCACCGACGAACGACGTGAACAACGGTGTGGTAGCGTCTCCTAGCACCTTGGCGCCTCGGGTTCCACCGACCACGAACCCGTCCCTCACCAACCCACCGACGCACAAGCGTACCCCGAAGGACTTCATCTTCGGCAAGGTGATCGGCGAAGGAAGCTTTTCCACCGTAAGTTTCTTCATATTTTTTCACTTGTTTAACAGAAAGAATATTTTTCTTTTTATTATGTAATAAATGAACGTGAGAACTTTGCTCTCTCTCAATTTTTTAATATAATAATTGTAATTTTATGATATAATAATGTATAAGAAATACAGAAACAAGGATAACGAATCCACGATTGTTTAATCCGGCAGGTTTACCTTGCCAAGGATATCCACACCAGCAAGGAGTACGCGATCAAGGTGTGCGATAAGAGTCATATAATCAAGCAGAAGAAGACCGAGTACGTGAAGCGCGAGAAGGAGGTGCTGAACATGCTCGCGGACGCCAAGCACTCGTTCGTGCGACTGTTCTGCACCTTCCAGGACGCGGAGAGACTATACTTCGTCATGTCGTACGCCAAGAACGGCGAGCTCCTGCCGCACATCAACAAGGTGGGCTCCTTCGACATCGAATGCACCAAGTTCTACTCGGCCGAGATCCTGCGCGGTCTCGAGTACTTGCACGGGCTCGGTATCATTCACCGTGACCTCAAGCCGGAGAACATCCTGCTGGACGAGAAGATGCACGTGCTCATTACCGACTTCGGCTGCGCCAAGATCCTCAAGGACGACCCGGAGACGCCCGCGGACGCGGACGCTCAACAGCAGCAGCGTTTCAGGGAACGCAGCGGCTCCTTCGTCGGTACCGCGCAGTACGTGTCACCGGAGCTACTGACCAACAATAGGGTGAGCAGAGCGTCCGATCTCTGGGCCCTGGGCTGCCTCGTCTACCAGATGGTCGCCGGCCTGCCGCCTTTCCGCTCGAGGAGCGAGTACGTCATGTTCCAGAAGATCCTGAAACTCGAGTACGATATACCGGACGGTTTCTGCGAGCTCGCCAGGTCGTTCGTCAATCAGCTTCTCGTTTTGGAGCCGACGCAACGGCTGGGCGCTCTGGACGAGCACGGCGCTGGTTATCCCAGCATCCGGGCGCATCCCTTCTTCGAGGGCGTCGACTTCGAGACCCTTCACGAGCAGACACCGCCGCCGATTTATCCGTATCTGCCCGGCACGTCGGAACGTGAGGAGCTGAGGTCGCAATACAGGGTACCTGATAATCTTGAGCCCGGTCTGGACCAGAAGCAACTCACCAGGCTCCTCTGGCTGGGCACCGAAGACACCGATGATGACAACGACACCACCGGCGCTGAGCAACGCGCCGTTAACGCGTTCTTCAACGAGATCATCGCAAGCGTGGACAAGCCACTGAGAAGGTGTACCAACAACCGATCCGACAGCGGCGCCAACATCGCCAATTTGACGCCAGAACAGATCAGGATGCGGCTGGAGAAGCAGCGCACCACGAATCAGTGGCATTCCTTCGTCGAGGGCAATCTCATACTAAAGCAGGGCTTCGTCAACAAGAGGAAGGGCCTGTTCGCCAGGCGGAGAATGCTCCTTCTTACCACCGGGCCGCACCTGTACTACGTCGATCCCTTCAATAATGTGCTCAAGGGTGAGATACCCTGGAGTCCAGAGCTGAGGGTCGAGCCAAAGAATTTCAAGATCTTCTTCGTCCACACGGTAAGTGTTTTTGGAATACTGTTAAAATAAATTGTTGGACGTCCGATGCTTTCAAGCCTTTTCGACAAGGGATAGACGAGGATCAAAATCCGTACCCTTTTGACGTCTCGGACGTTTTCTGTATTTAATTCCCGTAAGAATGAAGAAATTTTTAAGCACACGTATAGAATTACATCTAAACTTCTATCTTCGTTGTGCTTACAGCCAAATAGGACGTACTATCTCGAAGATCCCGAGGGTTTCGCACTGGAGTGGTGCAGAGCAATCGAGGAGACGCGAGTCCACTGTTACGGCCTGCAGGATATGACAACCGCTTAAAACGGGAGAGATCCAAAAAGACAGAACACATAACGAGTGGTAAAGTTCGCGAGTGGCGATCGCGCTCAGGCCGGATCTGCGTTTCCCGATCCGAGATAGGAGCTGGCGAGAATCGATTGTTCACGTGTTAGCCCATTGTAAAAAGTTAGACTAAGTAGACTTGTATCGCGGCGCGCTCCGAGTCGCGCGCGCACACTGTACAGTTTATAGGCAGACAATTCATTAGGTAAAAAAAAAAAATTCCGGAACGCGACCTCCGTCGTCGAGAATTCACCACGTCGCGCGGTGTCCCATTATCACTTACGTTCGCTATTTATTGACGATCCTTTTACAGAAGTATAAATCGCATCATCCGCGCGCGAGATTCCGCACGAATGCGTGCGCGAAATGAAAAAAAAGGAAAAAAAAATTACCGAAAAGACGGAGGATTAGAGAAATTTTTAGCCAAGGCTTCGGCTGCGTGTTCGCAGCGCGCCTGTTGCCGTGTGACGTAACTCGCGTGAGATCGAGGTCGTCCCTGCGGGGCAAAGAAAAATAACAGTTCACGCACCCGTAAATTTCGATGTTTACAATTCTCGCGATATGCATAATCCCGGATCCCACGCAACACGAGCAGAAATTTTCACGCGAATCGGCTTTTCGGGGGAGGAAAGAAAAAGAAGGAACAAAAACAAAACGGAAAAAAATAATCAGCAAGAGACCGGATCGTGTCCCAGGAAGGATCCCTCCCGCCCGGAGGCGCTCTTGGTCGCGCAAAACACGCTTCGCACGGCGCTATTGTAGTACTTTATTCCTAAGTGTAGTCCAATTCCACACACACACACATATTACACACACGCGCGATAGAGAAAAACGCGACGCGTATTTAGGTGAAATTAAAAACCGCGCGCGCGCGCGCGCGGCCGCGTCGGGCAACGCCGCCGCGCAAGTTTAGACGTCAATTTAGCCGTGATTAGCCAAAAAAATAGAGGGGGGGGGGGAGGAGAAAGAAAGCGAAAAACGCCGTGGAGGACAAACGAGAACACACACACTACGCAGCTTTAACGAAACCGTTTTACGTCGCCTGTAAAGGATCCCCGGAATCTCGCGACGTTCCGGGCGATCTTTGCTCTCTTCGCGGTGTACAGTATTCTTCGTCACGTTGTTCATCGTCACCCTCTCCCCTTCCCCTCGTTCTTCCCCGCGTATTTCGTATATTCTCGACCCACCCCCCTCTCTCGCGAAAATTCTCTGTAAATACCATAAAACGCGAAGAGCAGGCCGCGTAAAAGCACTCTGTACCATAGTAGATATACGTAAGTAGAATAAAAGGGAAAGTATCGTTGTCCTCCACCACGGCGTTTTTCGCTCGCTTTAATTACGCTTCTCGTCGTCCTGGCCCTCGCGGACCCGAGCGTGCGAACTCTCGGAGGAGGGGAGGGGAGGGGGGAGGGGTTGTTGTAGGCGACGAAATATCGAAGGAAAGGGGAGAGATCGGCAGAGCTCGCACCACTCCCCTTCGCACGTTTCGTTACGAAGTGGGAAGCGGTGGAGAAACGAGGGCACGAGGAAACGAGGAGCTTCGTTTTGCCCCTCCCGCGTAAAGACTTTTACACGCCCGAGAAAGGAACTCTAGACTAAATAAAATAGACTCGTTTTCGATAGCTTTAAGAGGCGCTATAGTAAAATTCGCTCTCGAACGTGTCATCGCCGATTCGTTATATCGTTGTCACCGGCGCGAATTATCATTTTTACGGTAGATATAATATATATTATGATTTATAGCGTTCGAGCGAAAATTATTATCGCCCACCTCCCCGCGTAATTATTGCCCGGCCGCGACCGGGCGACGACGCGGCACGAGTATTACGAGTATTCATTTTCCTCGCATATGTATAAATTAGGTATTTAATTAAAGCACGGTCCCGCGCTTCGTTAATTTATTTCTACCGTTAGTTGCCTCGAATTAATTTATTCTCGTTTTTTTTCTTGTTTCCTTTTTTTTCTCTCTCTTTTTAAATAACCGCGGCAGCCGAGGACCGCGTCGTTCGTACATAGAGATTACAGACTAGTTAACTATCTCCGCGACTATATATTTACTATATATTTACCTAGAGAATATAGCGCTATTACTACTATTACTATTACTACCGTCACCACTGCGTTGTTGCTACGTTACTGCGTACATATATATATATTATATATATTCTATATTATACGTCAACTATTGTCGTTAGACTTAGCTGTTTTTAGGTATACACGTTTATTGCGAATACGTACTACCGCGTTGATTAAGGCCAGGAGAAAAGGAAATCGAGGCGCGATTCGACCCGTGATATCGCGACCGAGCCGTAGTCCGATCGTGTATATAAAGTTGTACATTATTAAACGTACGAAAATATTATATATATATATATATATATTATATATATAGGTACAAATAACACGATATATATATATATATGTATATAAAATATTTATATAATGTGAATAGAGTTCGTAGTTAGGGGGAAGAAACTGTATAAATGTTCATAGGATAAAATTGCGTTTAGATTTAAGTCTCGTTGATTCTCTCGGCACGGCTCGTTCGCGATTCCGCTAAACGAAAAAGCTTTACTCTCTCTTTATATATACATATATATTCTCTCTCTCTCTCTCTCGCATGGCGCAGACATAAACAGGGTATTCGGGGGATGGCCGGGGCGGTCGGTGGTTGGCGCGCGTTGCGCCGTGCGATGTTCGAAAAAATGTTGATCCGTTCCTCTACGGCTCGGCATTGTCCTCGCTTGCCCAGCGGCTTTGCTCAAAATGACCGCTTTTGGCGGGCCGCGTACGGTGCGGGCGGACGAGATGCGGAGAGCGGGCGATAGCAACCACCGTCGCCGCGTTTCCCGGCCGGACTCCACTTCTTTTTTCTAGTGAGAACCGATCGCGCGAGGGAGAGAAGAGCTCGCGTCCCCTTAGTTTTTATAAAGTCTCGCTTCTGGCGAATCGCGTCTCGATTTCACAAACGTAGTCTGTCTACCGTGAACGAAGCACGTGGTGTCATGGAATTTTGGTTTATATACATATATATATATATATATATATATATATATGTATGTATATATATATATATATCGCGCGAAGTCATACAGAAGAAAAAAAGAATATATTTTTCGACATAGAAACGAATATATTTCCGTGCATGTGTAAATATATCACACACACACGCATACATACACGCACACACACACGCATACACACACATACACACACACACACATCGACGTTGTGCTTCTTTTCCGGGGAGAGAGAGTACGTATACCACAAGTCCGATCGCCGATCTCGTATCTCGTCTTTTTTTTCCTTTTTCTGTACATACGAGATAGGGAGAACGGATCGCGCGTCGTTTCCATCGCGCGGAAACTTTGCAGGTCCTATGTTTCGTGCAGGCCTTGCAAACTTTCAGATGGGAACGTGCGCGCGCGTCTTAGGGGAGTAACACAACGGCGCGTTTTGATTTTCCGAAAAAAAAAAAAAAAAATGAAGGAGGCAAAGGAGCGTTGTCGGAAGTCTCTCGTTTCATTCGGCACCGCTCCCGAGATTCCTGCCGCCCTTGCGGTCCGTACGCTTCGGACCCTCCCCTCTCACTACTACTATATCATAGCGAAATAATCGATTTGGACGTGGACCTCGTAAAGGGGACACGCGCCAAGGCGCTACGTTCACTAAGAGAAGAGATAACTAATTTAAAGCTAGGCTAGAAGTTTTTTCAGAGGGGACGTATACTTAAAAAAAAGAAAAAAGAAAAAATCGGAACTCTTACACCGTTGCGAAATCGTTTACGATCTGCGAAACAACGCAAAGTTAATAACAGCAAGGCCTTGCCGATGTTCAGCCTACTGTTTCAGATGCAGCAGAAACGTTTCAACTATTGATTGCAGTATTACTAAATGTATACAGATTAAATGTAACACACTCTACACGTAATACGCACACACACACGCATACACACACATACACAAACAGAAACACTCAATATACACTCGCGCAATCTACGAGAAGACTTTGTAAATAGTTAGGGTATAATTGATATTATAGGCGCCAAGATGTATTAAGGATAACATCAAATTTATTCAGAATAAATCTTCCGAAATATCGCATAAACACGCTTGTATTAATTTTGTATGTCCCATCCCAGAAAGTTTCCTTACATAATATAGGTATATATACATATACTAGGAGATATACATAATATAGGTATATATAACGTTATAATTATGAGGGACAATAATTTCTATCTTTGATGCAACGTAAAAATTTTATATCGTGTTTTAGATGTATGTGTAATAATGTTACATATTCTTTTTTTTTTGCTATATTATTATATTAAATGTTTCAAGGTTGCAAACTTTTCAATGAGCCACAAAGATACTGAAAAAGAATTAATTTATTTTTTAGAGATAATTCACGTTTTATATTATATAAATTACAAATATTATTTACAAAAATTTCATATTTATACATTCCGCTTTCCATCGCTTTCATTTACCAATGTGTGTTAATAAATGCCTCTTCAAATCCGGCATATTTTTCGGCTGCGTCGAGCATTTGTGACACTTTAGTTTTGTGTTCAGATAGTCTGTGGACAGCTCTCGAGAAATTTTTTTAATTTCGCCGTCCACGCGCAACTGATTACATACATCTAAAAAGTCAATATGCCTTTTTATTTAGATTGCAATTTAAAAGTATCGTAGATTTGGTATCGATATATTATACAAACCTTGCGAGTGCAAAAAGAATCGCGTCGTGAAGGAGTTCCAATGATACTTAGTCTTAAGACAAGGGCTATTAAAATCCGTGCTTATTACGTGTAGGTGCAGCCTCTGCATACTAGGCATTGCGTGATAACCCATGCTGCTCAAGAATTAAAAAGAAGAATTATAATATGTTCCTACACAATTCTCAAATATGTAAGCACAGTTCTATGTGTCATTTCTATCTGTATTATTTTACACATATAATTCTATTTATATGTTATCTTTTATATATATTTATAGAGACATAGCTTGTACATTTTTATTTTATAATCATGTGCTTAATACAGAATTAGTTGCTATTTACTTGCAAGGAAAGGGATCCAAGTATCCTCTCCTCTGATTCGTCAAAATTGAAGGATGACACTTGATTTCCCTTTCCTTGTTAGTATTATTACATGTATTACTAGTATTAACATGTGAATACTGTTTTATTTTAATTTGAAACTTACAAGAATTCATGATCCGCATGGCCTTCCGCCAGATCACACGCAACTTCATGCATATGCGTTAGCAAATCTCGATGATCCTTCTTGACGTGCCATATAGAGGGAATATCTTCCTTTGGTAAAACCAAGTAGTGAAGTTGCGCTTTAGGATATTTATCTTTGATGACAACTATTTTATCGTCTTCTCTGACTTTACATTCAGGATCTTCTATCGACTTCAATAAACCAGCCGACCAATGATGCTTCTTTCCAGTTGCCGATTGTCGCAGTTGTTCACTCGTATAAGCAGTGGCTTTACGTTTCATCGTCCAAGTCGTCTTATTGTTGTTGTGCTGTCAGAAACCCACCTGAAAATTTATATATAATAAAAAATACTGCACATAAACAGCAATGCCTTCATTTGCTAACCTTCCAATCGGTCTCGGCAGCGTGGCATTTCATCTGTTAGGTATGACAATTATTAATTATTTTTCGAGGCAGTAAAGCTTTTTAAAAATAACAAAGTAATGCCAATGCGAAAAACTTTACTGCCTCGGAAAATAATTATCATACCTGACAGATGAAATGCCACGCTGCCGACCGATTACGCGAGGTTAGTTCTTTTAATCCCAACATCATATATTATTTGCCAAATTACATACACCGCGCTTTGACTTCCACTTTTAATGTATAGCGCATTTTGTGGATTACGTACATGTTGATAAAAACGAAACACATGGGATTTAAATGGAATAATTTAATAAAGCAAAATGTATTTGTATACAATATATGAGACCTAACCAACAAATAGCAAATTCGAAAGCAGCTGACTGCAGTGTTGCTCAAAGCTTGAAATTTGTCTATAAAAAGCTCCCAACGATGTGTACATACATACCTGAGAATAGATGTGTTCCCGTGTTTTTCTTTTATAATTGAAAAAATATAAGAGGCAAAAGCCAGAGGTAAACTAGTTAGACTAAAAACGCCAGTGATTTAAATGGCACTTACAGCTGACAGCAGTTATGGCGTCTGCAACATCTGTTCAGTGGCGCCTCTATATCCACAAATCGTGCACATAGAGAACTATGTAGATATTTGCGGCAGGTAACACATTCACGGTCTTTGATTTTGTTCTGCGGTACGAATTATTGATTATACATCATTTGATTCTGTTCTGTGCTATAATTACTATAAGTATTATAAGTATCAAAGATTCATAAAAATAATACATAAAGATTGGAATAATTTAAGGGGGTCTTCTACTTTGAAGGCCTTTTTTTCGTCGTTTTTTAGGATTTTTTTTTGAGGAATCATGAAAACATATTATATCGGGATTTTTATATCATATTTATTAACATTGGAAGTATGTTTGATAATTTTTTCAAAATAAAATATCGACAAGAATAGATCGGAAGAGCACACGTC
>NW_012027177.1:351322-359014 GCF_000956235.1 Wasmannia auropunctata | reverse complement strand
CAGAGATGTGTATAAGAGACAGAATTTGATGCGCTGAATACGGGAAAAATAGTGAAAAAAATCCTGGTGGCATCCTTTATCTTGAAAATCGCCATTTCAAGGTTAAATTTTTTTTTTTAATGAAAGAAATAGCGATTTTCAAGGTCAAGGATGCTTCCGGGAAATTTTACACTATTTTTTCCATATTCAACGCATAAAATTTTTCCTGAAAAAACATCAAAAATTATGTGTCCCCTAGGTGGTCGATATATCGACCACTCCCGCCGTTAAAAGGTTAATTACTCGGAGAGCTCGGAAATTGCCAAGCCTGCGGAACAGTTTGTCCTCTTGCAACACCATGTATATGTGTATTTTCCGACGAGGAAGGAAGTGGTTTTTAACGCCGCCTGTTGCTGATATTATGCAGTCATGTCTCGCTGCTTGCCGGAGTACATTCGCGCGCTGTTCTTTTGCCGGGAAGTGATTCGCGAAATCGAACATAGTGTTGGCTTTACTATCCTATATCTATCACGATGTTTCGCTTAAGATAATAATCACTACAAATAACAGTGCCATATTTAACTCAGATTTTTTCACATTTTAATTATTTATTGGAAGAAATGGGCGATAAATAATTAAGCTCTTTCTCACATTTACATCTAAAAAATGAGTAATTTATATATCTTGTGCATGTCAATAACTCGGTGATGCTGATCAAATATAAATCTTTTTACAAGATTTTATTAAATAAATTTCAGTCCCATATTATCTATCATATACAGGTAACAATTGTATTTCTCATTAAATATATAACACATTTAAATTCTTTAATTTCTTTTTATTTTTCACAGCAATTGTCAATTGCCATTTATTAGCTATAACGTAATTAGAGTCTTGTACAGATATGATTCATTTTACGTGTTAGAGATCCATCTAAAAGTAAACTGTTTAAAATTTTTTAAATGATCATAAAAATAAATCTTAATGCACATATTGTTCATATATGTATAAGGTAAGAATATGTAGGTAAAAAAGTCTATATGTCTTGCATCTAAGCACTGAAGGTAGTTATTTTAAGAAATATTTTTAACATTTCCAGCAAAAATTACAAAATATACAAAATTTTTGTAGACATGAATTTTTTTGGGATTTTCAGGTGAAAACGTTAATTTTAATGAGAAAAATTTAATAATATAAATAACATTTTTTTAATTTTAAGTAAGTAAATGAAATTATATCCACTTTTAAAGATCTGAACAAATTTTTAAAAATACTCGAATATATGTAGAATATGGTAGGATAAAGGAAATTTTGGGATCGCCATGGGATTCACACGTAAACGAATATTTTTTCCAAAATAAAATTGGAATTTTAGTTAGAAACTGAATATCATTTTTTAAATTATCTTCTTGTCTATTGACAAAAATTAATGAAACAATTAAGAGTCAATACGTAGAACTTGATATATATATAAAATTTCTTTTTACAATTATATTTAATGTTACTACATATTCTTAACACATTCCTTAATACATATCTCTTTGTGAGGAAAGGAATGTATTAAGAATATAATTGTGATAAAAATTCTTTACTTACTAAGTAACATTGAATATAATTGTGATAAAAATTCTTTACTTACCAAGTTCTGTGTGTTGTTTCTTAGTGTCTGTTTCTTTAATTCTTGTTAGTATTTAAATTTGAGAGTCAAACATATTGGATATTATTTTTTTTAATTGATCTAATTATTTAATATTGCGTAAATAATATATTTTTAATAAAATAACTACGAAATGAAAAATAGAGTTCTGGAGTTTTTTATATTCTTCAGACTCATTTATTTCTTCTTTATTTTTGGGAAAAAACCTTTATTACAATTAAATTCTTTAATAATCAATTGATCTTCGCTTGCAAAAAAATTCTTATAATTTTTTTGTATTTTAATTCGCTATCTAGTGGCCACGCGCTCGGTACTAGTCAATCTATTCGATACAATCATTACGTGAAATTTGAATTGTAAGAACAAGTTAATTAGGAAAACAAAAGTTATAATACATAAATTTTTTTTATATAATTATACAATTGTATTTTTATACAGGGTGTTCCAAAATACGCGAATCAAAATATCATAGCAAGAAAATCTTCGAAAAATTAAGTAAAAAAGTTATATATTTGTAAATTTTTAATTTAAGCAGTAGTTTGTGAGATATAAGAGTTAAAACTTGGCCAATTATAGATTACGGAACGGAACATATCCGTAAGTAGCGCGGCAGTAGTAGTGATCGCGCACTTTATGCGTAATCTATAATTGGCCAAATTTAAACATATCTTATATATGGTATACCTCATACTGCTTAAAATAAAAATTTACAAATAACTTTTTTACTTAATTCTTTGAAGACGTTTTTGTTATAATGTTTTGATTCGTGAAATTCGGAACACTATATAAGGAAACTGAAATTTGTTTTACAATTGCTAACAAAGAATTAAGCAATAATTGAAAAATAGTCATAGTAATTGAGTAATAATTAAAAAATTAACTGCAAAAGAAATTTTTATATATCTATAAAAAATATATTTATTTTATGGTTTATTTAGCTGAAATTCCAATTTTGTTTCGAAAAAAAAAAAATTTATTTATGAGTCGATCTCAATGCGATCTTAAAATTTTTTTTATGGTACATATTTTACATATATTGGGGTATTTTTGAGAATTTTTTTAAATCTTGAAAAGTGAAAGAAATGAAAAGAATATAAGATTAACGTTTTTATTTAAAAATATAAGAAAAATATTAAAAAATTCATATAAATAAAAATTTTGTATATTCTGTAATTTTTTTTACAAATGTTAAAAAAAGAAAAAAATTCTTAAAACAACTACCTCCAATATCTTGAATGCAAGGCACATAGTACTTTTTTTTTATCTTCAATCTTATGTACGTATATGTGCACAATATGTGCATTAATTTGTTTTCATGATCACTTAAAAAATCCCAAACAGTTTATTTTTAGGTAGACCCCTGATACGTGAAATGTACCACATGTGTATTCTGTATGAACCAGCAAAACAGCAAATCGAGGAAAAAACGTTTCTTGTACGGATTACCACACATCTCCAAAAAAAATATTCTACTTATAAGCTGGGAACTCCTCTTAGTATTTCCTCTAATTGTAAGATAAAATCTTACATAAAACATATTCTTCTCTAATATGTATTCATTGATAAAAAAAGTTGATTAATTACGCATGAGCTGTGATTAAGAGTAAATTCCACTATAATTAATAACTCGAATAGCCTCTTGAAATAAGAGGATATGCAAGATACTCGTGATACATGTCCATTAGAAGTCAATTGTCATTTATTTGCTATACGTGACGTGTAGATCACCTCATATAAGGCAGCGAGCTTTGAGCGAGCAGTGCTTCATCAAACGAGCGAAGTAAATGAATCAAAAGAAAGTACATTTAGGCGACTATTGATCTACATTTGAAAAACAAATTTGAAATCAGCGAGTATTGGAAATGTTCTTTTTTGAAGAGAGTTTGCATTACGCTAATGATAAGTGCTATTTTTCTTTGAGAATAAAATTTGCATTGTATTTACTAAATAAACCATAGCGAAAGTTAATACATATTTTCATAAAATATGTTTATATACCTTACGTAATTTATTCAGCTTCTTTTTCATTTTTTAGTTAGTCAATATCTTACTTTTTTATACATTCTATATAAAATTTTAATTAATTTCAATTAACGAAACATCAATAAAAGAGCAACTGAGCTTTACACAGGAATTAGTGCCGGTTTTAGCTTCAATCTAGTAGGCATATATGAAATTATTTGTACAAACCCAAACGTTTTTTCGATTTCGCATTGAACCATCCTTAGTGGGTGAATATAAAAAGTCGTCGTCGTTAAATTACATAAGTGATCGCTCGCTACAATCCGGTTGATACGATCCGGTTGACTATATCGCGTAAATTTTGTCCGTGTGTCCCATAGATGAGAATGTCAGGACGGAGTAGTTCATTATTAATGTCTCTTGACTAATTAACTTTCCGTCTGGCTTCTTAATTTTATACATTGATTCAATACTTGTTAAATAATTAACTACTTGACATTCTGACACTTTTATTTTTGGAACATGTTTATAATGTTTAATTCAATATATTGACTGAAGCCTAGTTGTTAATAATGAACTACTCCATCCTGTCATTTCCATTCATGGGACACACGGACAAAATTTACGCGCATGTTTATCGAATCAACCGGATTGTATTGTAACGAGCAATCACTTATGTAATTTACCGACGACGACTTTTTGTATTTGTCCACTGAGGTTGGTTTAATGGAACCGAAATTTAGGATTGTAAAATAATTTTTTAACTTCGTAGCAGCGCAGGAAATCTTGACTGGACGTGCCTTCCAGAGCACTCGTCGCGGCTGCTTGGACCTTTTTAATCGTTCCAACATCCGTTTTGGGACGATTAAAAAGGTCCAAGCAGCCGTGCTGACGAGTGCTCTGGAAGGCACGTCCGGTTAAAACTTTCTGCGCTGCTAGGAAGAGTGACAGCAACGCTGGAATCACTGTATTGACGCTCAAGGGCCCTACTTTGAAAAATATTAGTGTATTTTCAATAAAACGGTTTGTCCAGAATTAGTCTCATTACTTTCGGGACAGACCATGATATATATATATATAATATAGTATTTATTTGTAGTTATTTATAATTATATTATTGTACTTTGAAATTAAAAAAAAATTTTTTCAGTTAAATGTGTTTAAAAAAATATAAATGTGTATACATTTTTAAATAATTTATTTTTTTTTAAATATTTATACTTATTTAATTCGATGTCTACGTAAAAATCATGTATAATTTTATGGTTTTTCAAAAAATATGTATTTTTTAAATTTGTTTTTAAAAACATGAACAGCTTGAAATAATCAAGATTTTTAATCAATTGGTTTTCAAAGTAACTCAAAAAGTGTTTTTGAAAAATATTACTGTACAATCAACAATATTATTAGAAATACATGAAAAGGCTCTCCTCTAATCAGCATAATCAAGTATAATTAATGTTTACAATTAAGATTGAAAATAAAAAATATTTGTTTTAAGGTATTGTTTTAAATCTCTAAATATAATATTAGATTTACAAGAAGAGGAGATCCTTCTAACATTAAGAGGATTGCAATCTTAAACCCAGCATCTCATAGTTATTCGATATTCTTCTACATTTTAGAGTATCCTCTTCTAGAGGCCATATATAAGAGGAAAATCCTCTAAAATAAAGAGGGTACTGCTAAAGAATAGAATATTTTTTTGGAGTGCAAAATTTTCCGTAATGCAAACCGGTTAAGATGAAAATGAAAACACGATAATTATGTAATGATAGTAGGATTTATAAAAATAATGGATGAATCTTCGAATAATAGTCGTAAATAAGCGTTAGCTAATCGAGAAGATTAATGAACATTTTCAAGAAAATTTTATATCTATAATGTTTAGAGATAAACACGATAAATTATACATTTAGTGTGATTAATTATGATTATAATTGTCATTAATTAAGTATAGCAGCATTAAAACGTGAAAGAAATGACATTAATTAAGTAGTCCAATTCAATTTCAACTCGCTTTTTTATTACCAACTTGACTTATAACATGTAAATCTTTTGCGTAATCAAGACCTAGCACTGATTGCTTTCATACTGACGAACTCTGTACTTCTAGACTTCTCTATATAGGCAATGGCCTTCGACAACGATAATTCCGCATGCATTCATGACTAATGTTATCACTTCGACGTTTACTCTTCATCCGGACTGCGTATAAGACGTGAGAAATGACATAAAGACGCTGCGGCTGTAATCTACGAGGTTGATCTAACATTAAGAAATGTTATCTCGAGCAAAAAACCAGTGAACCTTTTTATTTAATATATCAAGATCAAACACACTCCCTAATAGTACTCTAGATTTTTCTTGTTAGCACTTTTCGCACTCAAAATTCTTAGCATTTCTTATTTATCTTGCTCTTACTTTATTTCAATAACGTACATGTAGAATAAAAGCATCTAATTCTGAAGAACATAAAAGTATATGTTAAGAACGCGGAGGAATTTTATCAAGTTTCTTCAATTCTTAGCATAAAAGATAAAAGATTATATATTATTTGATTAAAATATCGGCAAAATTACTCGAAAAAAAAGAATGAAACATTATATGAGTACATTTAATATTATATATGATGCTGTTCTGCGTGAAGAAGAATAACAAGTATCTACTTGCGTTGAATTCACTCGCATCGATCCTAGCCACCACGTATGTCGCCTATAAGGATAGTTATTCTTGACGCAAGGACTTTGCTCGGGTTAACGTTACGCGAATTGCACAATAACGCATCCAATGCTACAATTTAATGGATTTTTGACATTTTGTGCATCGTGATGTATATCCGCGGTTTCTTGTTAGTATTCGTTACTATATATATTATGAAGAGAATTGTGTTATTCATAAATCATTAATTCGGTGAGAGAAATTATTTTCTGTATAACATATATATAATTTTAACTTATAATATACTTATTATAAGTTAAAATTATATATATGTTATACAGAAAATAATTTCTGTATTAATTTTAATATATGACTTTCTGTCTTTAGCTTGACACGCTGCCCATTTGAAAGGACACACCACTTCTGAAGTCAATCTCACAAAATTATATTTTTGTATAGTTTTACATTCAAAGCTCGAATAGCTTGATCACTCTAACTTCATGCATAGATCCATCATGCGCTGGTGCACAACCGAGTATTTGCAAAAGTGCCTGATCACGCGCTGGCGCGTGATGGACAGCGAACGTATTAATTGATTACTCAATAGATTACTCAATAATTTCTCGTTATAAATTGTTTTCCTTTTTCTTTAATAAATTACATCATGTATATAATTGTATAAGTGTAAAATATACATTTTATATAACATCTAAAGAAAATAATGTTACCTGGATTTAAGGGAATTAAAGTCTCTTCTTTTGCCATCATTTACAGCTGAGCACTTGTCTTGTCAAGATACCTTCTTATTGATGTCATTGATAAGAATTTTCCTAAAATGCATTTACGTGCTCATCCCAAGAACAGACTCATCCTTTGCTTTTCAGTCAAAATATTGCAAAATTAAGCTCGTTTTCGTAATTAACAAAATTGTTTTGGATACACACATATGTTTACGAACTATAAGGAGAAGTCAAGTTTGTTTTATGAATTCGGTGCTTCAGCAGTTCAACGATGTATCCATTAAATATCTTATTTTGCTATGTGCTCCTGCTTGTTTCGTCCTCGGAGTCTCGAAGAAACTCTACGAACAACAATGAGCAAAGAGATAATTTGCAGTACGAATTCCGTATCAATTCTACAAATAACGATCGCATGGATTCGGTGCGATACGAGTCTCACGGACACATCATGAAGGTTCAGGATGAGAATAATCACACGTTTACGAAGTCTCGTGCGAATTCTACAAAGGTCAATATCATGGACAATTCGACGTTGCAAGAATTTCATAATAGTCTCACGAAGGCCGTAGGCGAGAGCGATTTCACGTCGTACCAATCATATGGAAATTTTGATATAGATGATTATAATGATACGATCATCATTATTTCACATGATGCTTGCGTCAACAGAACTTGCATTCAACTCTGCTGTCC
>NW_012027177.1:350262-351302 GCF_000956235.1 Wasmannia auropunctata | reverse complement strand
GTGTGTGTGTGTGTGTGTGTGTGTATAATCAAAATAATTATTACTTTACAACTTAGTTGCAAATATTTTTCTTTTCAAATGCGTATGTTGAACAATAATTTACATGTGTTATTGGCTAAATGTAAATTGCATTTTGCAGAAAACTCAGTTTGCGCTCTGTAACCGAAAAGAAAAAGAAAATAAAAAAGAAATTCGTGATATATTCTATCTATGCGTGGGGAATTACTTTCATTGTCAACGCTGTTACTGCCATCATGGATGCTCCCGGTATACCGAAGAATTGGATTCGACCGCGAATGTGCACGAGAAAATTTTGGATTGGTGGTAAGTAACAATGGAATTTTTATTAGCGATACTAGTGAAACATTTTACTGAAGCTTTGATTGCTCTTAACAACTTTCAATTGTAAACTTATAAATGGACATTAATATTTATTGGAACGTATAATGCGAAAAATTCATTTTCTATTTCAGGAGATATTGCATCTTCGGTGTATTATTATGGACCCATGGGTGCCGCTTATTTTAGTAACATTTTCTTATTCGTCGCCACGGCACTAGCGATTCTATATCATAATAAACATACCGCCCATCAGTTGAGAGATTCAGAGAGTCGGCGCTACGATAAGAAAAAGCGCAAGTTTGTACAGTCAAAAAATTTAGCAACAATTAGTGCAATTGCGATAAACTGCATGATATTTTAAGCTGGGTATACACTTAGCGAGTAAACACCGAACTGACAGCGAATGTGAATGTCCGAACATTCGCGTTCTCTGTTTGTTCGCTAAGTGCGTATCCAGCTTTATTAGTTGACGTTTCACTGTACGTGAAACGTCGACTAATTTCAATTTTGAAACGTTCTTTCACGAAACAAAGTCGAGCTAGATATAAATAAAATTATTGTTATTCGTGTAAATAAAATACTTCATAATACTTTATAATACACTTCTCAACAAAATTAAAGCATCACTTACTCTACCCTCCAAAAATAGGCAAAATTCAAGAGAGTGTAACTTCGTCAAAAATGATCGTATCGAGATG
>NW_012027177.1:346873-349970 GCF_000956235.1 Wasmannia auropunctata | reverse complement strand
TTTTGTTGAGCGTTGTACGATTTTTAATCATCGAGTTATTCAACATTGAAGCAAAAATGGTTCTTTTTACTTCAATGTTGAATAACTCGATAACTAAAAATCGTATAATGCTCAACAAAAAAAGAAATTAAAGGTAAAAATTCACTCTTTCGAAAGCTGTAAACTGCATTTGCATGCGATTTTTAATTCGCGCCATGAAACTTGTCAAAGTTTATAAAAAATTTTGAGATTCATCGGGTTTCCTTTTCTATCCGTGTAATTCCATAAAAGATCAGTAGGATCGTTTTCTGAAATACCGATTTGGAAAGTAGAGATCTTAAGCTGTAAAATGCTTTTTTGATCATCTCGATACGATCATTTTTGACAAAGTTACACTCTCTTGAATTTTGCCTATTTTTGGAGGGTAGTAAGTGATGCTTTAATTTTGTTGAGAAGTGTATTTCATAAATATTATTAATATTATTATTAACCTTAAATGGTATTTGCAGATCTAGTAGAGCCAGACATTTTTTAAATTATGCCTCAAATCTCCAGGTAGCGTTGTGAAAAATTGCTTATAATAAATGTTTTTCACGACTTTATATAATTTTAAATTACATAATTATATTCCTCGGATTTTTACTTCTGAAAATGAACAAAAAGTTCAATTAAGTTGACCTTAAACAAAGATTTATCAATTTCAAATTTTGTCGGACTTTCAAGTTTTGTTCATTGTACCCGTGACTAGAAAATTTTGAAGCATTATCGATTAGAGATCAAAATAATTTGATCGCCGTGTGTGAATATGTCGTGCAACATTAATGATTTTGATTGTTTATTGAGTATTAATACGTAGCAATTTATGTTTCAACAAGAGATTTGTTTTTTAACAATCTTATATGTTAATTTACTTTTATAATTTATAAAATGAAAAATTGCATTTCTTAAACAAAAAAATTTTGAAATATATTGTTATTAAAAGCTTATTATTTTTAGCTTCTATTTTTAAAGACTCGCTTAAACCTATCTATTATTTTTGTTAAGAATATCTTAAAATGATCAAGAGCTGTTTTCATAAATATATATCTTGATTGTCTTAGAAGATATTATATGTTATTTAATAATAATAATCATAATCACAGACGATATGTATATGTATATTTGCTTACAGGTTTACTATGTACCTAAAGCTGCTCATAGTGATGGGACTAAGTTGGACTATAAGTATAATATTGTGGCTTGTCAATAGTACTTATACCGTACCGGAGATACTCTGGAATATCAGCTTCTTGATAAACATTTATCAAGGCGTCATCATTTTCATCTTATATGTGTGCAAAAGGAAGACCTTGCGGTTGTTGCTTAAACGATTCGGTTGGCAGACTCACGGTCCGTCTTTAAATATCATTTCATCGAGCAATCAGTCTACAGCGTCCGAAAATACAACCCACATCCCATCGGTATCGGAATCAGTGCATATGCAAAATATCAATCTTTCTATTAATCAGGAGCCCAATCATTACGCAAAGTTTAATGCAAAATAAAGGAACAAATTTATTATATTTATAAATCAGTAGTTAATCAGCATCATAATTTAATTCTCTAGTCAAGGATTGAGCTTGCGTTATTGTATGTACCTCGCTCCTTGTTTGTACAGACACTCATTATGTACTCGTGGAATATTCCAAAAGTAAAGTTTACATGTAATTATTATAAATTTCTACGTATGCATATAAATTCTACGGATGCATATAAATTACTGTTGATGGATTTTATATATTATAATAATAAAAAGAGTAACTTAAGTACGGTTTTCTGTGACTTTTCGTACATACATTATTTTACAGCATTCGTTTATAGCCATAGGATTATCTTGGAATGTTAAATTTACATAAAATCAGGTTTATCAGAATTTGTAGTAAGCTTGGCATCGTTAATGGCATACTAGCATGCGAATAACCTGACAGGAATGCGGCGTATTGTGATTCATAGCGCACAATCGAAAATATTTGTCCTTACGAGATTTTCGACGAGTGTTATCAAACAGTCGAGACGGATCAGCCAGCTGATTACTATTATTTCGACGATCGTCTTAGCTTACGGAACGCAACTTATAATTTAAAGAGACTTTGTGAGACTTTAATAAATATACATATACGTACATTCGAAATATATGTAGATTTTAATTAATTAACTGAATAAAATGACTAGGCTTTATAAGGCCGGTTTTTAATCTTTAACCGATTCATTATCTTGTCAATCATTCATAATCTTGTCAATTAGCAATCATGTTCAGTAAATAAATGCATGTCTTCATCTTCCGCCAAAGTAAAATTTAATTTTTTTGTGCTTATGAAACAATATAGTGCCAGTTTTCTTTTAAAATCAATTGATCTTTGCTCGTAAAATAATGGTATCATTTTTTTGTATTTTAATTCGTTATCTAATGACGGTTTTTGATACAATCTATTCGATACAATCATTGTGTGGTAAGGCTTGTATATAAATATTTATTATATTATATTGTATATATATTATTGGTACGTTTTTTTTGAAGATGGTGCATGTACCATTCAGCTTTTCTTTTGTTTTTTTTTAACGTGAAGAGAAAAAGAAAGAAAATGTACCGTGTAAGAAAGACCATGCACCGTTTTCAAAAGGAACATGTGAGATCAAACACACAAATTAACTAGAAAAACAAAAAGTTGTAACATAAAATTTTATTATATTTATTAAGCAAGGACAATGTCTTTTTATAGAAGGAAAATAAAAATTTTTTACGATCACTAACAAATAATTGAGCAATAAAATTGAAAATTAACTGTAAAAAAAAAGTATCTATATATCTATAAAAAATATATTTATTTTATAGTGATTTGGCTAAAATTCTAATTTTGTTTTGGAAAAATATATTTGTTTACGAATGGATCTCAGAATGCCATCTCAGAATTTTTATGGTACCATATTCTACATATATTGGAGTATTTTTAATAATTTTTTCAGATCTTTAAAAGTAGATATAAAATTAATGTTTTTATTTGAAAATATGGGAAAATGTTAAAAAATTTATGTGTATAAAAATTGTGTGTATAGGGTAAAGTAGCGCAATTTGGTCATA
>NW_012027177.1:344232-346257 GCF_000956235.1 Wasmannia auropunctata | reverse complement strand
GAAGAAGACTTCTGCATTATTTGTATGAAAGAGATGCCGAAAAAGTTGAATCGTTTCAACTCAATAGATTGTAATACGTGCAAACGGGCCGTCCACTTGAAATGCGCAAACATAACAGCCGGTTATTACATCTGCGTACATTGCGATTCTAAGCACTCGCAGATGGAAGATTAATTTCAATGTTCGTGTATTTTTTAGTGCTTTTTTTCAATGAAATTAATTAAAAAATAATTAAAATTTGAAAATATGCTGTTTTGGCTTTATTTTATGATTTATTTTTTAAGAATTCTTAGGATTTATACGGTTGACCAAATTACGCTATGAAAAAAAAAATCTCGATTTTTTGTGTTTCGGGAAAATGATCATATTTTTGCGATGAGATAGAAGGTAGATATATTCGAGAAAAAGTTGCGCTAGGTTTTTACCTTTCCAACGGTTTATTTGGTTTTATTCGAAAAAATACAAGTTTTAGATTCGTTCAAAAAAAAGTTGACCAAATTACGCTACTTTACCTTATATTTTGTAATTTTTGCTTCAAATGTCAAAAAAGAGAAAAATTTTTTAAAGCACTTACCTCCAATATCTTGACTGCAAGGCATATAATACTATTTTTTGACCTTCAATCTTATGTATGTATATATGCACAATATGTGCATTAACATGTTTTCATGATTATTTAAAAAATCCCTAAGTTTATTTTTAGGTGAATCCGTGATACGTGAAATGTACCATATGAGTATTCTGTATGAATCAGCAAAACAGTAAACGAAAAGAAAATATTTCTTTTACGAAATACCACACACCCACAAAAGAAATATTCTACTTATAAGCAGGGAATTCATTTTGGTATTTCTTTTAAGATGAATCTTACATAAAGCCTACTCTTCTCTAACATGTATTCATCTATAAAAAAGTGGACGCATGAACTGTGATTAAGTTCCACTATAATAACTCAAATAGCTTGAAATGAGGGGATATGCAAGATGTTCCGCGCGATACATGCTCATTAAAAGAAGATTGTTATTTATTTGCTTCGTGATTTATACATCATTACATATAAGGTTACGAACTTTGTGCGAGCAGTGCTTTACGAAATGAACAAATTAAAAAGAATGTTTAGAGAACACATTTAGACGACTATTGGTTCACATTTGAGAAATAAATCTGAAATCAGTGCGTGTTGGAAATGTTCCCTTTTGAAGAATCCGCATTGGTTACGCTGATGGTAGGTGCTGGGACAATCTTTCTTTGGGAATAAAGTTTGCGCTGTATTTATTAAATAGCGAAAGTTTATATATATTTCCATAAAAATTTATATACGTTATATACGTAATCTTTGTTATCTCAAGCAAAAAACCAGTTTTGAATCTCTTTATTTAATATATCAAGATCAAACACACTCCTTAAAAGTACTCTAGATTTTTCTTGTTAGCACCTTTAGCACTCAAAATTCTTACCATTTCTTATTTATCTCGCTCTTACGTTATTTCAATAATTACGTACATGTAGAATAAAAGCATCTGAGCCTGATGAAGAACATAAAGATATACTTGTGTTAAGTATATGGAGGAATTTCAAGTAGGTAATTCTTAGCATAAAGATGAAAGATTATTTTATTTGATTAAAATATCGGCAAAATTACGTGATAAAAGAGTGAGACGTTATAAGTACATTTAGTAAGTAGATGCTGTTCTGCGTGAATAAGAACAACAAGTATCTTCGTGCATTGAATTAACTCTTATCGATCCTAGCCATCACGTATGTCGTCTACAGGGATAGTTACTCGTATTATCAGGCCCGGCGATTTGTCTCGGCTCTGGGTGTGGAATACTGTGGAAATTTCTGATGAAAAATCCCCCCTCCTCACTCTTTCCACTCCAACAGTAGTTGATAAAATTTTCAAGTACACAAATTTTTTCTTTTAACATTTAATTTTATAAAATTTAACATTTATTTTTTATAATAAAAAACGTGGATGCTCTATAATTATATTTACTTATAAATTCATTTAATAATTTATCAATG
>NW_012027177.1:342379-343885 GCF_000956235.1 Wasmannia auropunctata | reverse complement strand
GGCCGTAGGCGAGAGCGATTTCACGTCGTACCAATCATATGGAAATTTTAATATAGATGATTATAATGATACAATCAGCATTATTTCACATGATGCTTGCGTCAACAGAACTTGCATTCAACTCTGCTGTCCTTTTGGCGATCGTCTAACGTCAGAGGGAACGTGCGTCGCTGGGCCGATTGAGCAGGATAATTACACTTTTCCAGACGTTTATCAGAACAATTCCGAGACTAAAAAGTTGAACGAACTATTTCCACTGGCCGTCCACGATCCGTGTGTTCCGCAAGCAAGTGCACACCACATTCTTAATCTCGATGAGTACTCGTTTCTCGTCAACGGCTATTTGCATCAAGATCCCGGCGAGTATCCTGGCGAGTTTGTCCCATCGACGTCTTACTGCCTCGCCGCCCTGGAGCGGAACATTTATGATGCGGCCGTTTGCATGATGCCGATGGGCTTTCGGATATACATGGCCGTGAGCCTCCTGGTATCCTTGCCGTTCTTATTATTGACGTTCGTGGTATATTCTTTATTGCCGGATGTCCAAAATGTACACAGCTGCACGTTGCGTGCACACGTAGGCTCGTTGTTCGTCATGAACCTGCTTATATATTTCGTCCAAGCATTCCCTGTATTGTCCGAATGGAAATATTGCATTCCACTGGGTACAGCATGCCTCAATTATATAATAATGTAGCTTACATGTATAACTAGACTAAATAGATCCGCACATTTATTTCTTTTTCATTAACTCTACAAAATGGAAATTATAGATAATATTTACATCTTGAGTGTTACACACATAATATATCTATCTCACATTTGTATGGATATATTTTTGGGTTAAACGTTGCGGAAATTATATTGTAAAACTAAACATTATTTAATTCGATATAGGCGTACTGTTTATTAAATTCATCTTTCTTGTCACAATTCGTAATGCAAGGAGATTGAGAAAATCTCATTGAGAAGCATAATATTATAATAAATTTTATCAATTCATTCTAATTCATCATTGACAATTAACGCATTATCTGTTCTTCCAGCATACATTTTTAATTTCGCGTTGATGTCGGCTTGTTTTTGGCTAAACGCAACATGCTTCGACATTTGGTGGACATTCACGTAAGTAGAACAGTATTTTTTTCATATTTCTTAAATAATAAAACTATTTGTATGAACTGAAAATAATAAAACAAGTTGAATAGAAAAATTTTTACAAAAATGAAAAAAAGAAAAAAATCTCTTTTCTTTTTTAAAATGATTTGCATGTTTAGTTGCATGTAGAATTCTTTTTATTAAAACAATTCATTGGCTATGGTTGATTAAATATTGATATGCATTGGGAATGTATTGGGCCAGTAGATATTGCGTCACTAGTTAAATCGCAAATGTATATTTGGACTCGATATTCAGTTTAGAAAAACTAGAGTAAAACGAGTAATAAAAAGAGAAAAAAAGATGAGAAAGTATTACGTATTATATTCTTGAATTTTTGTTCAAATT
>NW_012027177.1:325508-340655 GCF_000956235.1 Wasmannia auropunctata | reverse complement strand
CTCACTTGCATCTAATAAATCCTCCCCCGCGACGTCAAATAAATGCTAGCCTGCATCTACACGAACCATTCTCAACGAATCTGTAAAGAAATTTATTGCGAAAAAATATCATCTCATGTTCTCAGCCAGGAATCGAAATTGGATCTCCACGTTTGCCGGATGGCAAAATAATTTATACGTTATTGGCTAAATGTAAGTTGCATTTTGCAGAAAACTCAGTTTGCGTCCTCTAAACGCAAAGGAAAACAAAAAGAAATTCGTGTTATACTCTCTCTATGCGTGGGGAACTACTTTCATTGTCAGCGCTGCTAGTGCCATCATGGATCATGCTCCTGGTATACCGAAGAACTGGATTCGACCGAGAATGTGCACGAGAAAATTTTGGTTTGGTGGTATATGACAATGAAATCTTTGTTAGCGCTATTAGTGGAATATTTCACTGAAGCCTTGATTGCTCTTAACAACTTTCAATTTTAAACTTGTAGATGGACATCAATATTTATTGACACGTATAACGCGAAGAATTTACTCGTATTTTCTATTTCAAGGGATAGTGCAATGACAGTGTATTATTACGGACCCACGGGTGTTGCTTATATTATTAACGTTTTCTTATTCATCGCTACGGCACTAACGATTCTGTATCATAATAAATATACTGCCAATCAGCTGAGAGATTCGGAGAGCCGATTCTATAATAACCACAAGCGCAAGTTTGTACAGTTGAAAAATTTCAATAAATGTAGTCGCGATAAATTGCATGTGTTATTTGTTATATAATAACACGATGTATTATTTATCAATATTTCATGTTTTTTCATAAAAAGTAGCCGAGCTAGATATAAGTAAAAATATCGTTACCTATGCAAATAAAAACTGGATTTCACAATATTATTATTACCTTTAAATAGTATGATATTTGCGAATCCAGTAAAGCTGGACATTTTTTTAATTACGCCCCAAATCTCCAGATAGCGTTGTGAAATATTATTTATAACAAATGTTTTTTACAACTTAACATTACTACTTTACATAATTTTAAGTTACATAATCTTATTCCTCGGATTTTGACTTCTAAAAAAAAGTTGTTCAATTAAGTTGACCTCCAGTAAAAGTATATTATATTTTAAATTTTGTCGAAATTTCAAGTTTTGTTCACTGCCGGTGATAACCAGAAAATTTTGGAGCAAATACCGATTAGAGTAAAAATAATATGATCACCGTGTGTGAATATATAGCGCAACATTAACGATTTTAATTGTTTATTCGCATTAAGTATTGACACGTAGCAATTTGCGTTTAATTTAACAAGAAGTTTGTTTTCTAATGATCTTATATATGATCTAATTTGTTTTTATGATTTATGAAGTTAAAATTGCACTTCTTAAAAAAATATTGAAGCTATCTGTAATTAAAAACTTATTATTTTTAAAGACTGGCTCGCTTAAAACTATCTATTATTTTTGTTAAGAATATCTGAAAATGATCAAGAGCTATATTTTCATAAATGTATATCTTGATTGTTTTGGCAGATGCTGTATGTATATCTTATTTAATAATAATCATAATCAGACGATATATGTAATATTTGCTTATAGGTTTACTATGTACCTGAAACTGTTTGTTGTGATGGGACTAAGTTGGAGTATGGGTATAATATTGTGGTTGATCAATGCCAGCAATACTATATCAGGAATGATTTGGAGTATCAGCTTTACGATAGATATCTTGCAAGGCGTCTTCATTTTCATTCTATACGTGTGCAAAAAGAAGATCTTGCGGTTATTGCTAAAACGATTTGGTTGGCAGTCTCGCAGTTCATTTTTAAGCACTGTTTTATCGAGCAACCAGTCTAGAACGTTCTCAAATACGTCCCATCTCTCATCGCTATCGGAATCAGTGCATATGCAAAATATCAATTTTTCGGTTAAACAAAAGTCTAATCATCATGCAAATTTTAATGTAAAATAAAGGAACAATTCTATTATCGCTAAATCAGTACAACAATAAGTGTATTATTAAAAAATATATGTCCTATTGTGACAATTGTTCTAATAATTTGTGTTGTTTTATCATTACATCTTGCTCATATATAATATATAAAACAATTTTTACTAAAAAATAAGAGTACTATATTATATAATTTATTAATTAATGTAAAATATAAAATATTTCACACACACACTATAGTTATCTTGATAATTATTCTATGTACTATTATGTGCAGAATAATACACAAAAATTGATTTATTAAAAAAGATACTTTATTAATTTCGATTAAATGGAAGTAAAAGTAATTTCAAAATTACAGAAGGATTTTCACCTAAAACAAGACTATGCTAATTACAAAAATCTTGCAAAAAATTGAGTAATTCTTATTTGAAACTTTTTCTTATTAAATATATTGTTTATTAAATATTTAAGATAATTAATTACAATAAATTGTTCATTTAAAATTAAATGATTAACACAATTAACACTTTACACACATTTCATAAAAATGGCTATTTGTGGATTATAATTCAGATTTGAATCCATCCATTATTTAATAAAATTCATTTTTAATCTCATCTTGCAGTAAAATAATTTATTTAAAATTTGATATTAATACTTGCGTATAGTTCTTAATTACATTAGCTTTTTTGTAAAACTGCATAACGTTAAAGAAAGTATAGATTTTATCTCACTTTGTTGTTAATTTCTCAAAGTATATAAAACGGATATATAGCCAAATGACGTTTGTATTAACTGCAAAAGATATTTTTAATAATGTAATTAATTGTAGTAGGAAGAATCAGCGTAGAATCTTTCCGTTTGAATACCGGTTGTACGGTGTAATGTAATAACGCATAATGTTCAATATGATAGTCGTATTAATACGACTTAGCAACGAAAATGAATAATTACATTGAAAAAGAAACTCGCGGTAAAACAGAATAGAAATAAATCGAACGTCATAACGAAAAGATCGTACGCTCGTCGAGTAGTGATTTTTCGTAAATTATTACGAGTTCGCATTTTATTAACGTTCTTACGCACTACTTAATAATATAGTTTTGATAATTAATTAATATTGAAATTTAATACAAAAATAAAATAAAACAAAAAATTTTAATTTTATATTGTATATCTAATTTCATGTCAAATATATAAATTATAATGCAATAATTAGTCATACATTAGTCATACAACTTACACTATAAAACGTTGCCATCGTTAAAGGAAATAGTTTTCCAGCAGTCAGATAGACCGGTTTAGAACCTCTTATCATTAAAAGTAACAAAATTTTAGTTACTTTTCTGTTCATAGTATACCATTTATTGCTGTACGCTGCATAATATATTTTATTACACTGTAAATATCAAAAGTATTTTTAGACGAAATTATTACTCTTTGTGTAGTAATTGAATAAAAGTTAATTATTAATTGTAGATTAATTAATATACTAATCAGACTTACTGACCATTATAGCAAAATAGAGGAATATTTAACTAACCTGGGCAACCAAAATCTCTCCAAGAGCACAATAAAGACCCATGTATGCAAACATATTAATTACAGTAGATACAAAATATATCAAGGGGAGTGATATATAATTTCCTTCGTTAAATAACTAATTAATTTATAGGAAAGAAGACATAATATTAATTTAGAAATTTAAAATGAAATATGCAATAAAAATTTTTAATATATTTCTTAAATATTTTCTTACAGTTAAATATCAATTTAATTTAATAAATTACCTTAATTTCATCATTAATTACATCATCAAAAAATACTTACAGTTTTTATCTGGAAACCAAAAAAAGCGAAGGTTATCGCAAAATATATGAATAAAAAGAGAAGTAGTACATTAAATGTATCTTCAATACTGTCAATGGCTCTATAAAAGATAGTTCGTATTAGATGTATAGATGAAGGATTGATCAAGTATTTCGTATAGATCACATTATCATATATCAAACCTAAGCAAGCGTAGATGTCTTGTTATACAACTCTTTAGTATTTCGTGATAATTTATATATTTATCCAAATTTGTTAAACGATTCTTCAGAATATCTAACTGGCCACATATATGGAGAATCAACAGTCCGAAAAAATTATCAATTCCACTATAGATTATCATTGCGAGAGTAATACAAATAATTTGACTAATAAACGTCAGTTCGTACTGTGGACTTTTGGTTACATCATAAACGTAATGAGTTTGTGCAAGCATTGGACCGCCTGGATCAGTAATATTGTTTGTGTGCCTCATCGATATACCAAACGCAGGTAAAATAATAAAAAAAATGTAAGATACTGCCATAATGCAATATCCGCACGTAATATTTATTATACGTGCACTCTGCGCTCTTCTGATCATCATATTTCTCTCTTGCGTTTCTTTCGGTTTTACCCAATCCTCCATGATCATATTCGTGATCGGTTCGATAGCTTTTAAAAAATGTCAATATTGAAAATTTTAAAAGTAACTAACAGATAATTATTGTATCAAAATAAACTGTCGCAAATTTCATAAAAAATGATAAAAGTAATAAAAATTATCCCCTTTTTAATGAATCAAATATTAATTAGAATATAATATTTAAATTACATGTTATATACCACATTTAATAATTTCTAAAAAAAAGATAGCCAAATGTTATGCTTATCTCCTTTTCTCCATCAGAAAATAATGATTCTTATTGTACAACTTATAGTTGGTAAAATAAATTGTAAATTATCTAACATTAATATAAGTAAATTGAACTATCTATATGTATTTGAAGTTATTAATATCAAACGTTCAATGGATATGTAAATTATTTATTATATTTTATAGCTTATAAAAATAGCAAAATATGATGTTTACCTTCTTTTTTCCACCAAAAAATTATGATTCGAATCAAGCAGCTCAAGGCCGGTAAAGTAACTTGTAAATTATCTATCATTAGCAAACTGTCTCCAAAAATTCTTGCCAAGGAATGTATGCATGGAATAAGGAGGCCCAGTACAATACTCAAAACAATGACAAGCACTCGAAAATTGCACATTAACCTTTGTCGAAAATTTTGTTCAGTTTTAGGCCACAGCCCAATCAAGTTTAAAGTAAAACGATTCAATTTTACCGCCCATTCGAAATCTACCTGCAAAAATCTTAATAAGTCCGAAGTTTATTAAAAAGATTACCTGGTAAGGACAATAAAAATCACTGAATATTTGAAGTATGTATTAGCTACTGTTTTGTTGCAATTGTTCAATAACTTAATTTAAAATATTACACTATCATGAAAAAACGATAATTTGAAAATTTTTAATGCTACCATTGCTCGCACAAATTTTTATCAAAATATTCGTATTAAAATTTTCTCAATTACAATAATAAAAAAAATAACCTCGGTATCCGTTATATTTTGATGTTTCCATGTCGAATGTTGTCTAGCGATTGACATCTGTCCCTTTTTCATGAATCGACATTATCTTGTATTCAGTAAAAAAACGTTTCTCGCGCATGCTTTTAATGATCATTTTTGAAAGGGGGACAAACGACCCATCTGTAACGAAGTAATATTAAATATTCGGCATCCTCATTCGTTTTAAGTTTCTGTCATTTCAGCACCGAATATCGCACGAAACATTTGTAAACAAAAAATTACAAGTGGATACCAAGTTGACAAAAGAAAGGGGTATATTTTATACATCCGTTTCTTTCCCACGCTTCTTTAATCGGCTACAGCTTATAATACAGCTACATACCGCTAAAAGGTTATATATCATACCTTTACAATATATCTGTTGATGATTATTGCTGTAGTAATTTATGTCCATCATATCTTTCTGTTTTGTGTAATTGTTTGCAATTCTATATAATCAATTGTTCATTATTAATGGATTGAATGATTAAATAAGCTTTGCAATAGTAATGTAATTACTTGTTAAAAAATTGTCTAGTTTGTTGTACTAATAAGAGAATTATGTTCAGTCTATACAGTTTTACTTTGTTTATTTCTCTTAACAAATATAAATTATTCTGATATTTTTGCAATAATAAGTAATTCCAACAGATAGCCAAGGTTATTTGCTTTACAGCATGACAACAATTGCAATAAGCAAAGAAAATGTAATACGATTATTTAATGCAAATATCATAGTATGCATAGAATTATAATAATGGTATAAGTTTGATAGATATGTAATTACAAAATTTAAGATGTACATAAATAGTACTAAAATGAAAAATTCGACTTTTATATATTATAATGTGATAGAGGTTGTACAATGATTTTTTTTTAAATTTCACTGACACCTTAATATTTTAATAGTCAAAGTAAAAAAAAATATATAGTCATTAAAATATCTTACAATGCATGTAGCCGTTGTAACAGCTAGACAATATTTTTTCAATATTGAGATAGATTGATTTACAGAACTTCTTGTCATTAAAAATAACAAATTTACATTTTTCTAATTTAGGACCATATTTGTACCATATTTGTTGGTATGCAGCATCATCTATTTTATTGAACTTGAAAATATTGAAAACATTTTGTGAGGACATCAACACACATTAGAAAATTACTAATAATAGTGTAAATAAGTGTACATGAGTACACGCATTTGTAACACACGTACATTCTGTAAATGAGTGTAAATCGTGATCGGAAATGTGTCATCGTATACTGAGGGCGAGAGAGAGAGAGAGAAAGAGTCGCGCGAGATGTAATAAATCATTTCTTTTGTTTTTCTCCTCTGATGCTGTTCCTATTAGCATTATCTAATATTTGCCTTAAAGTCTGAGTCGCTAACACGAGTGTATGATTGTTTCCAAAATATATATACCCAACACACATTAACACTATAATAAATTTATTTCTATAGAAAAAAGAGCAAATAGTTGATACATGTATAAATATCTCAGCAAATCGACTGTGATCCATCACGCAGCTCTTTAGATACATGAAAGTTCATAAATTTGTTCAAACAAATAAAACAATGTCTGAGGGCCATCTGACCGATATAAAACACAGATATAAACCAAATATAAAACACTATTAACCCAAGAAAATTATCGATTCCCACATAACACGTCATGACGCAGAAAGGGAAAATAGATTGTACAATATATGTACATTTCGTATTGTGGAGTTTTCGTTACGTCGTAATGTAATAAGTCTGTATTAACATTTGTCTACCTGGATCAATGATTTATCTGATGAGTGACGTACGGCAATTCCAAAAGCAGGCAGAAAAGATATATGCTAAATCCCATAAGACAATATCCGAATGTAATTATTCGCGCATCTTCGACTCTTTTCATAATCACGTTTCTTTCTTGAGCGTTTTTCGATCTTTATAGACTTATGGCTTATACAGCTTACATAGCTATATAATTTTTAGTAACGTGACGTTCACTGTAATTGTGAAATTACTCGCATGCTCGCACAAAACTCGCTACCTTGTATGTGGTGATGTGCATATCAAAGATGTCAAGCCCTTTAATTGGAGCGTTCTCTTAAAACTGTCTGCAAGTGCGACGAACTGGGCGCACGTGATTTTATCTCGTACCTCTACCCAAAAAAAATGTTCTGCTTATAAGCGGGAAATTTCTTTAAGCATTTCCTCTAAGCAAAAAAATTTTACATGAAACATATCCCTTAGCTATAACATGTATTTATCTATAAAGAAGTGGATCATGCGCTATAATCAAGAATAAATTTTCATAATAATTTGATATTCCTCTACATTTTAGAATATATACTCATAGTAATTTGACATCCCTCTACATTTTAAAATATCTTCTTGAGATGTATATAGGAGGAAAATCTTTTAGCATCAAGAGGATACCGCTAAAGGATAGAATATTTTTTTTGGGTGTCGCGCACTCCAGCTATATTAGACGGAACAAATGCTCTAAATGTACACCCACAGTGGGGAGATTCTCGCCAAATTTCTGCTTCCAGTTAGTGAATTGCGTATAAAATGACTGATGAGACAAATGTTCCTCACCAAAAGCAATTTTAATCTCGATTCTAATTCGGTAACTCCATCAAGAATCGTTTGAGTTTTATCTCTCAGGCTTGAGGCAATAGCCATGGCTTTCGCGGAATCGTTTCAATTATTTGCACGCGCTATTAAATTAAATTGCACTAAAAACTCGCACAGAAGGGCACTCTCGTCATACGTATCGGGCTTTCATTTTTAACCGAAACTGTTAGGCGCGCCGGCGGAATTTTTTCATAAGTTAAAAGCGGACTGGCCTGGCGTTTGACGAAGCTGCTCCTCTAACCGCTGAGTAGTCTGATTGTCCGCTGCAGCCGCGCAAAGAGTTCTACCTCGCGCCGACGCGGACGGAACTACGAACACTTCTTTCTCATCAGAAACGTAGTTCCTCCAACGTGGAGCGGAGGATCGTCTCTAAATCCAGCGTAACATCGTGCCTCGTCGGACGCTCGGCATCTCCCGGTGAAGACTCAGCGTCTGCCGACGACCGCGTACACATCCTCTTCCTGGGAGTATTCATCATGGCTCGCTGTCTCCACTCAGTCCCGTTCTATCCCGGACGAGCCCTCAAAATGTTGCGCTCGCGTTCAAACGCAATCCTCTCGCCTTATCACACTCGCATCGCACTCACACAAAAGAAACGCAACACTTGAAAGGAACTGTAACGTGGAACGAGAATTAGGAAAGGACTCGTGATGTAATTCAAGCTGGCGCGAAGTCATTCGCACGTCAAGACAGTTTCGACGAAACTCCACTGTCAAAGCTGCGTAAAGGGGCCAAGAGCTCGTCGGCAGGGAACGATCTTCTTCTTTCTGAAAATAAATACTTCATATTTATTTTCCCGTGAGCTGTTCAATGCTGGGAGTAGCAAGAATCCGGAGGCTCGCAACGCTATGCATATACATCGTTTGGTTCTGTTCTGTGCTATAATTGCTTTAAGTATGTAAGTATACTGGAGATTCATCATAAAAATAATGCACAAAAATTGGAATAATTTAAACCTAAAAAAATACGAAAAATGAAAAAATGCAAATGGAAAATATTTTAAAAGTGTCTCTATGCAAAAATACACAACGCTACAAAATCAAAGGATCACCTGTTTTATTCTTTAAAAATAGGCAAATTACAAGATAGAGCAACTTCGCCAAAAATGATTGTAACAAAATTTTTCAAAAAGCATTTTACAATTTAAAATCTCCACTTTCCAAGTTGGTACTTTAGAAAAAAACTAACTGATTTTCTTCGGAGCCACATAGATACAAATGGAGGTGTGACAAATCGCAAAATTTTTTCCAAAATTTTGCAAAGTTCCACGACGCGAAATAAAAATCGCACACAAACGCGTTGTACAGCTTTCGAAAGAATGAATCTTTTCCTTTAATTTACTTTTTTGTTGAGCATTGTATGATTTTTTCATCGAGTTATTCAACATTAAAGCAAAAATGATCTTTTCTGCTGTGATGTTGAATTATTCGGTGAAAAAAAATCGTACGTAGAATAACGCTAAACAAAAAAATTAAAGGACAAGATTAATTCTTTCGAAAGCTGTACACCACGTTTATGTGCGACTTTTATTTCGCGCTATGGAACTTTGCAAAGTTTGGAAAAAATTTTTGCAATTTGTCACATCTCCATTTGTATCAATGTAATTCCAAAAAAAATCAGTTAATTGTTTTCTAAAGTATTAACTTGAAAAGTGAAGATTTTAAGCTGTAAAATGCTTTTTGAAAAATCTCGATACGATAGTTTTTGATCAAGTTGCTCTAGCTTGAAGTTTAAAGCCTATTTTTAGAGGATAGAACAGGTGATTCTTTGTGGCGTAGTGTATATATTAAATATAATATCAAGAAAAGAATATGACGAAGAAATATAACATTGTTTTGACGTTTATTACAGAAAGATGTACAAACAGTTCAGACTTCTTAGATTATTTTGTTTTAATATTAATTATGATGAAAATGTTAACAAAGTTTTAAATTTTTCTATAAACAAACTATATATTTTTAATTAAAAAATTCAAATAACGTTTAATTAAAAAAAAAAACAGATCGATGTAGAGGCCCTCTGCGACATTACAAAATGCGCCCGGCATTCCGTGGATTCGAATTGACGACTGGTATGTACTCGCAGAGTTTGTAATTTTCCAAGCTTGTGGAATAGTTTGTTCTCTCGGAACACCAAGTATGCGTATTTTCCAACGAGGAAGGAAGTGTTTTTTAGCGCCGCCCCGTTGCTGATGTTAAGCAGTCATGTCTCGCTGCTTGGCGGAGTACATTCGCGCGCTGTTCGTTTGCCGGGAAGTGATTCGCGGAATCGAACATAGTGTTGTCTTTAATATTCCACATATCACGATGTTTCGCTTAAGATAATAATCACTACAAATAACAGTGCCATATTTAACTCAGATTTTTTCACAATTTTAATTATTTATTGGAAGGAATGGGCGATAAAATAATTAAATTCTTTCTCACATTCACATCTGAAAAATTATAGTAATTATATCTTGTGCATGTTAATAACTCTGTGATGCTAATTAAATATAAATCTTAAAGATTTTATTAAATAACGGTCAGTTTCATATTGTTTATTATATACAGGTAACAAATGTTTCTTATTAAATAACACATTTAAATTCTTTAATCTCTTTTTATCTTTCACAGCAATTCTCGATTAACATTTATTAGCTATAAAGTAATTAGAAGTCTTGTATATATACCTATATATATGCATGGCATACCTTACGAATTACGTGTGAGATCCATTTAAAAATAAACTGTTTGAGATTTTTTAAATGATCATGAAAATAAATGTTAATGCACATGTGGTTCACATATGTATAAGGTTGTAGGTAAAAAAAGTATTACACATCTTGCACTTAAGATACGGGGGGCAGTTGCTTTAAAAAATATTTTTAACATTTGTAACAAAACTTACAACATATACAAAATTTTTATAGACATAAATTTTTTCCATATTTTCAGATTTAATTTATTATTAAAAACGTTAATTTTAATGAGAAATTTAATAATATAGAATAATTTTTTTTAGTTTTAAGTAACTAAATGAAATTATATCCACTTTCAAAGATCTAAAAAATTTACAAAAATACTTGAATATATGTAGAATATGGTACTATAAAGAAAATTTTGGAATCGCGATGGGATTCTCAGATTCTCTCGTAAACAAATATTTTTTTAAATACAAAATTAGAATTTTTGTTAAGAACTTGACATTATTTTTTTAATTATCTACTGACAAGAATTAATGAAATAAGCACTAAGAGTCAACACGGAGAACTTGGTGCGTATATAAAAATTCTTTTTACAATTCAGAAGAAATTTTTTTCACAATTATATTCAATGTTACTACATATTCTTAATACATTCCTTAATGCATACCTCATTGCGAGGAAAGGAATGTATTAAGAATATGTAGTAACATTGAATATAATTGTGAAAAAAATTTCTTACTCACCAAGTTCTGCGTGTTGTTTATTAGTTCCTGTTTAATTCTTGTTAGTATTTAAATTTAAGAGTCACACATATTAAATGTTATTTTTTATTTTTTTAAAATTATTTTAATTAATTAATATTATGTAAATAATATATTTTTAACAAAATTACTACGAAATAAAAAATAGTTTTAGAGTCTTTTATATTGTTCAGATTTATTTATTTCTTTTTTTCCTTTAAAAATAAGTCTTGTTCCTTATCAAAACTAAATGTTTTTTAAATTAATCGATCTTCGCTTGCAAAATAATTGCATAACTCTTTTGTATTTTAATTCGTTATCTATTGGCGACGCTTGGTACTAGTCAATCTGTTCGATGCAATCATCGCGCGGTTAAATAGTATTATAAGATCAAAAAATTAACTAGGAAAACAAAAGTTATAATATAAAATTTTATTATATACAAGAATAATGTCTGTTTTATAAGGAAAATGAAAATGTTTTTACGATTGCTAACAAATAATTGAGCACTAATTGGAAAATAGCAATGAGTAATAGTAACTGATTGTAAGTAATAATTGAAAAATTAACTGTAAAAGAAAGTATCTATATATCCATAAAAATCTATGTATTTATTTTATAGTGATTTGACTGAAATTCCAATTTCGCTTTGGAGAAAAATATTTGTTTACGAATGTGTGGATCTCAGAATTTTTTTTATGGTACCATATTCTACATATCGAAATATTTTTGACAATTTTTTTCAGATTTTTAAAAGTGAATATAAAATAAACGTTTTTATTTAAAAATATAAAAAAAGATATTACAAAATTCATATATATATAAATTTTGTATATTAATTAATATGTAATTTTTGCTACAAATGTCAAAAAAGAGAAAAATTTCTTAAAACTATCTCCGATATCTTGGATGCAAAGCATATAATACTATTTTTTGACCTTCAATTTTGTGTATGTATATAAGCACAATATGTGTATTAACTTGTTTCCATGATCATTTAAAAAATCCCAAAAAGTTTATTTTTAGGTGGACCTCTGACACATGAAATGTACCATATGTATTTTGTACGAACCAGCAAAACAGCAAACGAGGAAAAAATGTTTTTTTTATGAATTTCCATACTCACTCAACAAAAAAACTGTGTTCTACTTATAAGCAGGGAATTCCTCTTGGTATTTTCTCTAATTGTAAGATAAAATGATAAAGCATATTCCTCTCTAACATGTATTCATCTGTAAAAAAATGAACGTATGAGTTATGATTAAGATTAAATTCCACCATAATAATTCGTATAGCTTGAAATAAGAGGATATGCAAGATACTCGAGGTACATGCTCATTATAAGAAGATTGTCATTTATTTGCTATGTGATGTGTATATCCACATGGCAGCAAGCTTTATGCGAGCAGTATCTTGACGCACCCAAAAAAAGTATTCTATTTATAAAGTGAAATTTCCTCTAATCCCATATTCTAGGCGAAAACTTTTACAGAAAGATTATTCCTCTTCCAATAAAGTGAACTGTATACATATATAAAATCTATTACATACAGTTTTTCTCTTGTATTAAAAGGTATATATTTATTTCAAGCGGAATATCTTCTTACGTGCGATACAGTAACACGAAAAATAATGTGTGTTGCTGCGTTCTGACGTATAACTGGTTAAAATTAAGTGTTGCATTTATGCGAAAAGATATAGGCGCAGTAAGACAGAACAAAAAAGCTGTAAATGTAATTTTGTCTTGTGAATAATTTCTTTGTGAGTGGACAAAGATCGAAGGAGAGAAAAGAAAGGAATTTTCTCCGAGTTTGTTTTGTGTTTTCCCATTTCATGATGAATAAAGTTGACAAATTTTTGAAAAAGATCAACTTTAAATTGTATTGGCCTTTATGATTTTTCTGATTGTTGCATTTATATATTAATAAATAAATTGCTATAATATTTTTCCTTTCTTTATTTGAAAAAATCCAATAAGAATATGTAATATCTCTTAAAACAATGTAAATATATAACTAATTATAAGTATATCTGAATCGACCGTGGAGTATTGCAAACAATTGAAATATGAAAACGCCAACACGGTACAAACCGGATCTTAGTGCTTGATATATGTGAATCTTACAAATTTGCAGTTCAAGCAAACTGCACGCCGTATAATAGTCGGTCTTTAATAGGCAAAATTTAAAAAGTTGTTCTACAAGCACCGAATTACTAGATTGCCTTGGCAATTTAATTAATATCATGTTCAATTTGGAGCTGCATTTTAAAGACCGGCGATTATACGGTGCGCAGTTTGCTTGAACTAAGAATTGTAAAGATTCACATATTATATAATATTGTCAAGTACCAAGATCCGCTTTATACCGTATTGGCGTTTTCGTATCTCAATATTATATAATCTGTATACAATTCTATATACAATATATCAGTATGTAATATATAATGTTTCTTAAAACAATATTATAATTTGTATATAAGAGGAAATTGATATTAAAAACAGCAAGACTTGTACTGCAAATGCAAGACAAGATTACTCTAACTGTAAGAACGTTGTGCATAGAATATTTTCCTCTTAATATCAAAGGATTCCTCTTAAGGCCATATGTATAAGAATAAAATCCTCTAAGATTTAGCGGATTTCACTAATATTAAATTTTTTTTTAATGCAAAACAAACATATTGAAAGAATTTTTTAAAAAAGCACATTTAGGCGACTATTAATCTATTTGAGAAACAAATCTGAAATTAGTGAGTATTAGGAATGTTCGCTTTTGAAGAGCCCACATTGGTTATGCTGATGATAGATGCTTGGACTATCTTTTTTTGGGAATAGAGTTCGCTCTGTATTTACTAGGTTAGCGAAAGTTTATATATTCCCATAAAAGTTTATATATATCACGTAATGTATCCAATCTCCTTTTTTATTTTTTAGTCATATTACTTTTTTATACATTCTATATAAAACTTTAATAATTTTTACTTTATAATTAATTAATTCCATTTTACTTTATATTACAATATGTATGTATACATATATATAATTATATAATTGTACTTTAAAATTTTTTGGGAAATTTTTCAGTGTGTTAAATGTGTTTAAAAAATGTACATAAATGTGTATAAATTTTTAAAAAATTAATTTTTTTTAAATATTTATACTAATTTAATTTGATATCTATATGCAAATCATATATAATTTTTCAAAAAACATGTATTTTTTTAAATTTGCTTTAAAAACTACGTAACAGTTTAAAATAATCATGATTTTTAATCAAAATTACGTGCAGGTGTCCAAAGTAGTTCAAAAAGTGTTTTTGAAAACATTATAAATTTATACATGAGAGATAGAAAGAGAGAGAGAGAGAGAGAGAGAGAGAGAGAGAGAATCTCAAGCGAAAAGATTCCTATGAAAAAAATGTTCTCTACAAACAAAAGTATTATTTAGATTACACAGAAAGAACTTTTCTTTAATAAGTATATGATAATAAGGTATAAATTAATTTACAATTAAGATTAAAAATAGAAAATATTTAAGGTATTGTTATAATTGCTCTAAATAAAAATATTATTAGATTTACAAGAAGAGAAGATCCTTCTAACGTTAAGAAGGATGCAATCTTAAATCTAGCATCTCATGGTCTTGAAACCATATATAAAAGGAAAATTTTCTAGAATCAAGAATGTACCGCT
>NW_012027177.1:316933-322294 GCF_000956235.1 Wasmannia auropunctata | reverse complement strand
TTATGAAAAAAATCTCTTTTCTTTTAAGATAATTTGCACGTTTAATTGCATGTAGAATTTTCTTTAGTAGCGCAATTCATTAGCTGTGTTAGTTAAATATTGGCATGCATTGGGAATATATTGGGCCAGTAGATATTGCGTCATTATTAAAATCGCTACATTATAAACCAAAAACGATTAAAAAAATTAAATTTTGGTCTAAACGATAGAACTTTCTTTATTCATGTTTTCTTATAGTGTTGATGTGTTGAATCATTTGCAAACGTTATTATTTTCAAACTGACATGATAAGAAAAGTGTTGAAAATTATATTTAAAATAGTTTCGTCGAAATTTTAATAAAAATTCAAGAATACGTATTACATTTTTTTATCTTCCTTTTCTCTTTTTATTATCTTTTATTATCTTTTATTGTAGTTTTTTCTAAACTGAATATCAAGTCCAAATATATGTACATTTGCGGTATACATATATCAATTGAAAAACTATTGCAGTTATTATGTAGATCACATGAAAGCCAATGAAGATTTCAAATTTGAAGTTGCTTGAGGAAAAGTAACATTTGATAAGGCAGATAAAGATATAGATATCAAGATATAGATATCTTAATTAACGTTCTTTTACCAAAAGTTTGAATTAAATTACACAAAATCTTTAAAATATTTTTCCTATATTCTTTTTAATAAAGGATCTTTTGATCTTTTAGTTATCATTGGTCATTCATGTAATTGTAGAATAGGATATCGAGTAGATAATAGTTGATTGTTCGTATGTTTCTATCATTAAGTATATGATATTTTTCCTATATTCGATACTTAGAAATGTTTCCTTTCCTGATTCATCGCTGAACTAGCAAAGTATCTAGATAATTGTTTCAACATTTCAATATTATGATGACGATAATTAATATTATACTGACGATTAAACTGAGAAGAATAATAATTTAGAATAAGTTTTTCAAACACACACACGCGCGCGTGCAAATCTGATAATCACTACGTTTACGTCGTTAATCCTGGGTTATGCTAAGCGGAATAGTTTGGAACAGACTGGGTTCGATTAAACTGACAATATGATTAAGTGATATCAGAATGAATGATACGAGGTTAAATAAAAATAGAAAGGTGAGAGGTGGTAGAAAGAGAAAAAAAAGATAGTGCTATATATTCTTGAGTTTTTGTTTAGATTTCGGAGCTGTGTTACTTTGAAGTGATTTTCAACACTTTTTCACCACATCAGTTTGAAAAAAAACGTATGCAAATGATTCAGCATATCGAAAACTCTAAGAAAACATAAAAAAGGTTCCATCGCTTAGGCCAAAATTTGGTTACTTTTCCCATTGTCTTTTGTTATAAATGTTTATAATAATATATAACATGTGTTTGTGTGTACAAATCTAAAGAGGGTAACTCCGGTATACACCGGGCGAGGATTTACGCTGCAGAAGTAAAAAAAAAATGGAAGAAGTGAAAGTAATTTTCTTGCAACGACTTCATTTTATTTTCTGTTAATATTAATAAAATTATTGTAAGTTAAATCGATTTGTCACTGTAGTAAGTAGCGCAACCGTAAGTTATAACCTACGTAAAATGATTATTGCAGAAAGTGTAAAAGGCTTCGTGGTTATTTCGTGGTACATAAGTGTAGAGGAATAGTAAAGGATAGAGTATAACAAAATACAAGTGCTTAACTCTTGTATTCTTTGTTTAGTTTGTTGTCTTGTATCTCATCTGTTTGAGATATACGGCATTTTTTGCGCGTGGGATTTATGCCGTAGTATAGACGCTCTATTATTTATTTATAAATATAAAAATAAATAATAAGACGTGATAACACGCTCTTTACAATACATTAATCATAATATTTATGTATGTACTTATTCATAATCTGTTATAATACGCTCTTTATTTATTCATTAATAAGTAAATGCAAATTACGTTGTCAGTTGATTATTATTATTGTGTTATTTATTATTTATTATTTATTATTATTATTTAGATTATTTGTATATTTTTTTAATCATTTATCCCCCCGTGAGTAACCGTATAACTCACACCTGGTGGCCGGGTAAAAATGCAAGGGTTTAAGGAATTTTTTTAAAATATAAAAAATGAATATTTCGGATTCTTAATATTTTTTTCTCTCATTGTAATAGATAGTCTATAGTTTTTTCAGTATAGTTCATTTACCTTAAACATAATAAATAATACCTGATAAATTAAGTTTTCAATAGGTGCGCCGTAGATATATATCGGAGTTACCCAAATTATTATTTTACAAGTTAATTACAAAGATTTTTCTTTGCAAATGCATGCATATTATTATAATATTAAACAATAATTTATACATGTTATCGGCTAAATGTAAATTGCATTTTGCAGAAAACTCAGTTTGCGCCCTGTACACAAAAAGAAAAAGAAAAAGAGATTCATATTATACTCTCTCTATGCGTGGGGAACTACTTTCCTTGTCAGCGCTGCTAGTGCAATTATGGATCATGCTCCCGGTATACCGAAGAACTGGACTCGACCGAAAATGTGCACAAGAAAATTTTGGTTTGGTGGTAATGGAATTTTTATTAGCGCAACTAGTGAAATATTTTATTAAGGCTTTGATTACATTTAACAACTTTTAATTAAACTTCTAGATGGATATCAATATTTATTGATAATATCAATAAATATTGATATTATCAATAAACGTAACGCAAAAAATTCATTTTCTATTTTAGGAGATCATGCAATGACGGTGTATTTTTACGGACCCACGGGTACAGCTTATGTTATTAACGTTTTCTTATTCGTCGTTACGGCACTAACGATTCTGTATCATAATAAACATACTGCCAGTCAGCTGAGAGATTCGGAGAGCCGGTGCTACGATAACCACAAGCGCAAGTTTGTACAGTCGAAAAATTTGTCAACAAATGCAATCGCGATAAATTGATGTGTTATGTGTCAATATTTCATATTTTTTTCATAAAAAGTAGTCGAGATAAAAGTAAAAATATCGTTACTTATGCAAATAAAAACTAGATTTCACAAATATTATTATTACTTAAATAGTATGGTATTTACGAATCCAGTGGAGCTGAAAATTTTTTTTAATTACGCCCCAAATCTCCAGATAGCGTTGTGAAAAATTCTTTATAACAAACTGTTTTTCACAACTTACATAATTTTAAGTTACATAATCTTATTTCTCGAATTTTGACTTCTGATAAAAAGAATTGTTCAATTAAATTAAGTTGATCTTGTAATAAGCATATATTTCAAATTTTGTCGGACTTTCAAGTTTTATTCACTAAATCCATGATTTACAGAAAATTTTGGAAAAAAATACCGATTAGAGTCAAAATAATATAATCGCCGTGTGTAAATATACCGTACAACATTACGATTTTAATTGTTTATTCGCGATTGTTTATTGATTGAATATTGACATGTAGCAATTTGTGTTTTAACAAGAGATTAATTTTTTAATAATCTTACGTGATCTAATTTACTTTTATGATTTATGAAATTAAAAATTGCATTTCTTAAAAATTTTTGAAGCTTTTTATGATTAAAAGTTTATTATTCTTAGCTTTTTTTTTAAAGACTGGCTCGTTTGAAACTATCTATTATTTTTGTTAAGAATATTTAAAAATGATCAAGAGTTATTTTTATAAATGTATACCTTGATTGTTTTGGCAGATGCTGTGTATCTTATTTAATTAATAGTAATCATAATCACAGATGATATATGAAATATTTGCTTATAGGTTTACTATGTACCTGAAGCTGTTCATAGTGATGGGACTAAGTTGGAGTATGGGTATAATATTGTGGTTGATCAATGCCAGCAATGCCATATCGGAGATGGTTTGGAATATCAGCTTTACGATAGACATCTTGCAAGGCGTCTTTATTTTCATTCTATACGTGTGCAAAAGGAAAACCTTACGGTTATTGCTAAAACGATTCGGTTGGCAGAATAGCAGTCCGTTTTTAAATAACATTTTATCATCGAGCAACCTGCAGTCTAGAACGTCCTCAAATATGTCCCACCTTTCATCGCTGTCGGGATCAGTAAATATGCAAAATACTAATCTTTCTATTAATCTGAAGCCTGATCATCACACGACGTTTAATAAAGCAAAATAAAGGAACAATTCTATTATGAATAAATCAGTAATTAATCAGCATCATAATTTAATTCTCCAGTCAGGGATTGAGCTTACGTTATTGTACCTCGCTCTTTCTTTGTAGAGACACTGATTATATATTCGTGAAATATTCTATAAAAGTAAAGTTTACATGTAATTATTATACAATTTTTACGTTATATTACGCTATGCGTATAAATTACTGTTGATGTATTTTATATACAGTAATAAAAAGATCTTAAGTATAATTTTCTGTAATTTTTCGTACCTACGTTAAAATTATTTTACAGCATTCGTTTATAGTTACAGGATTATTCTGGAATGTTGAATTTACATAAAAGCAGGTTTGTATGAATTGTTTAAAAATTTTCCTTGTACATAAATTAATCCGTATGTCTTACAATTAGCCTTTGCAAATATTTTGCACATTCTTGGCTTTGACTATATGACAATGATTCTTGGAGGATTATAATTAGAAATAAATAAAATGAAAGATTGTTCAAATAAAATACTCAATAAGTTCCGTAAATACTTTAGTATTTAGTTACTAACCAAATTGGAATTTTTATTTTAATTGTAGCTTTTGAAATATAACTAGAGCTGGATGTGCATTAGTTTTAAAGATCATAAAAAATAACCAAAAATGAATATTTTTCGAAATATGTATCGAAATATATTTAGCTAAAATAAAAAATATCTTATAAGGTAAATTAATATTTAAAATCCCGAAAGACAAAGGGATATGTATTACATTTACAAATATATAGTTTCAATATGATCTGAAAATTTTCCACGGTTTTTCGCTTAATAAAAAAAAATTTGCAAATGGAATTGAAAAGCAAACAATAAATAATATATTTTTTTGGAAATCATCGAAAGAAATGACAGATCTGAGAAATACGTAAAGCTGTAAAACTGATTAGATACTGTTAGGAGACTGGAGTAGTTATGAGAGTAGTGGAGCGTTGTTTGGCAGCATCCTAAGTGCTGGGAAGGAGAATAGAGGATCCTGAATCCCGTTCGATTCCGATAATTTTAATAAATATAATTATAAAATTAAAATTTGTAGTGCATACGATGATGAATCACCAAAATATTATAAGTATCGTATAAGATATACACTGCTCAAAAAAATTATGGCATAGAAAAATTTTGAGCAAAAATTGGTCAACTTTGATTAACGGTAACTCCGCAAAAAATCATCGTAAAATGATG
>NW_012027177.1:313958-316913 GCF_000956235.1 Wasmannia auropunctata | reverse complement strand
ACTCACGGTATTTTAAAGTAGAGATTTCAAGCTTTCATTTGAAAAAAAGTTCATCATTTTACGATGATTTTTCGTGGAGTTACCGTTAACCAAAGTTGACCAATTTTTGCTCAAACTTTTTCTATGCCATAATTTTTTTGAGCAGTGTATTAGAAACTTTGTACTACGAGTAAAACCGATTTCATGTCTGAATTTTCCAATAAGGGTTTGAGAAACCAAAATTTGTATTATAAACAAAACAATTCTATCAAATCTTAACCAAACTTTAACTCACCAAACAAATTAAATATATAAGCTCACTAGAATAAATCAAACATATTAAAGTAGAAGTCGAATTCACGCTGCCTAAAAAGACGCGTTATAATTGTTTACACATAGGTGTGGGTTATCGCGAAGAAAATCATCACGTACCTCGGTGGTTTAAAGGTAGGACGCCCGTCCAGCGTGGAGATCCGGGCTGAGAGCTGAGGTGATTTTCTTCGCAATAACATTATTTACTGATTCAGGGGGGGGGGGAAGAGGATTCTTAGAGATGCGTATAGCATCAAAGTGATTGAATTGTTACAGCGATTTAATTTGTTACAAATTATTCCGGCCTCCTGTAATGAACTGTGTTTCAAGACCGACAAGTACGCGGCGCGCAGTTTGCGTGTAGTTGGATATTGTAAAGAAATTATTACACCATCATCTTGTGTTGGCTCGCATACGGCTTCTACTTTAATATGTTTGATTTAACTCACCAACTTGATACACTCCAACGAAGTTCGCCTTCTAAAGACTTTTATAAACTGCGACATCCGTGGGATTCAAATCACTTTTGATCTGCCTCTGTTAATGCGCAAAGACACTTTCATTTTCGACCTAAGTCGTCACAATTGTTAGGGATTATGCATTGTTTTTATTACGAGAGTAATATTATCACCTGCCAATTTCAACCGTGCTCGAGAATTACAACTCACTTGATAGTAGTTCGTTTTTTTGCGGAATTTCTATTACGAATCATATATATAGTGACATCATTATAGATATTAAATTTACCAAGTTTTATACATTGTTAATTTTAATTATTCATTCATTACTGTTATTTATTAATTTTATCAATGCTAAGATGCGAAGTATGTGTTTTATTACGTTCGAGGTGAATGAACTTTGATATAATTTTTCTGAATCAATTTTCTTCTTTTTTACATCTTTTTTATTGTCTCTTTTTTAATTTTTTTCTTTTGTATTTAAATTTGAGGACATACAGCTAGACCATGCAGCCCTTCAACTGCACGGACAGCTATTGGAGGTAAACTGTTTCCTCACTCACTAGACGTGGAAGAACATACGCGTTAAGAAACTAAGAGCGGGAGTTAAATATAATTATCGTAAATTGTCACTGAAGATGGCTAAAAAAGATAGTCAAAACGTTTGACTTTTAGAATAAAGTAAATTTTATGTAAATTAAATATTGCATACCAATAACCACGCCGATTCTCATCTGCCTTACTTACTTATTGTTTTTCGTTTGATTTCAGAGAAAGAGGGCAAACGCCCCTCCTTGCCCCGCTTCCTCTGTGAACGCCCCTAGAAAGTAGCGTCTTTTCAGTTGGCCCATATTCTAGAGTGGATAAAAAGTACGTTCGATTCGCAGTACGCGTCTCTGTGCGCGTATCTATGAGATAGAGTGTCTCTCTCTAATCTGTGACTTTTCATACTTTCTCCTTTCTCACACATCCTTTTTCTTCCAATAAATTCTTTGAGGGTTTGGACAGGGTTTGGTAATAATAACAAATTAAATAGTATGTAAGATATATATTGCCTGTGAACTATACTAGTTTGAAAAGTCTATTGATAATTCTTTTTGCGAAATTATCACACAATATACAGGGTGGCTCACGTAAAGTGTTACAAGCTAATAACTCTAAGAATATTTGTCGTATCAAACAGTTGTTCATAAAGAAGTTTCATGTATTAGAGGAGCCTTTCTAACTACGTAAACGAAAGTGTTCCTCCCTTAAAAGGGAAGGGGGGTAACTTCAAAATTTCAAATAGAACCCCTTATAAAATGTTACATATTTGGATTCTACAAGGAAAAAAAATTTTATTGGAAAACAATGTCAAAGCGTAGTAAATTTTATTGGAAACATTTCTTCGGAAAATGCTTCTATCAAAAGTTATAAATATTTAAACTTTAAAGTAGAGTGCATTCAAATTAATGATAAAAGTATAAATTAAATAAAAAATTTCCAAGTTTTTCTGTTTTTTTTTTTACCTTATTAAATGTTTGAACTGTTGTTGAACATTTAATATAGTAAAAAAGAACAGAAATACTTTGAAATTTTTTATTTAATTTATACTTTTATCATTAATTTTAATGCACTCTATTTTTTACAGAAGTATAAAAAGTTTATTCTTAAGGCTCTGTGATAATTAATCAAATAATAAGAAAATATTTTTTAGAAGCATTTTCCAAAGAAATGTTTCAAATAAAGTTTACTTATGTTTTTAACGCGTACAATTCAAATATATAACACTTTATAGGGGGTTTTATTTAAAATGTTGAAGTTACCCGCTCCTTTCAAGAAGGGTTAAAGGAAGACTTTTGTTTACGTTATAAAGGTCCCTCTAATACATGAAACTTCCTCATGAACAACTTTTTGATACAACAAATATTTTTAGAGTTATTAGCTTGTAATACTTTTTACGTAGACCACCCTGTATATATACGCAAATTCGCAGTAAGAAATATTGCTATCTTTCAACTGTTCCAAGTAACAAGGTGACGTTAAGTGACGCTTCAAGAACATCTTATTGACGTTGAAGATCTCATTAAGACCTCATTTGACGTCATCTTACTCTTGGGGTGATCCGCTCTGAGCGGCTAGTAGTTGTGTTTCGTTGCTTGCGTGAGCACATTCGCGCGCTATTTACGTGCCGGGAAGTGAATCGTGGAATCAAACAGAGTGTTGG
>NW_012027177.1:309921-313121 GCF_000956235.1 Wasmannia auropunctata | reverse complement strand
CGAGCATTTAATAAAATAAAAAAGTACCGAAAAACTTTGAAACCTTTAATTTATAATTTTATCATTAATATAAATGCACTCTACTTTAAAGTTTAAATGTTTATAACTTTTGATAAAAGCAATTTCCAAAGAAATGTTTCAGATTATGTTTACTTATTTTTTCTCGTAGAATTCAAATATGTAACATTTTACAGAGGATTCCATTCAAAATTTTGAAGTTATCCCGCCACCTTCAAGAACAGAGAAAAATTTTTGTTTACACAATTAGAAAAATCCCTCTAATACATGAAACTTCCTCATGAACAACTTTTTGATACAACAAATATTTTTAGAGTTATTAGCTTGTAATACTTTTTACGTAGACCACCCTGTATATATACGCAAATTCGCAGTAAGAAATATTGCTATCTTTCAACTGTTCCAAGTAACAAGGTGACGTTAAGTGACGCTTCAAGAACATCTTATTGACGTTGAAGATCTCATTAAGACCTCATTTGACGTCATCTTACTCTTGGGGTGATCCGCTCTGAGCGGCTAGTAGTTGTGTTTCGTTGCTTGCGTGAGCACATTCGCGCGCTATTTACGTGCCGGGAAGTGAATCGTGGAATCAAACAGAGTGTTGGTTTTATCTTTTATTTAGCTTAAAATTAATTATAATTATTATAAATAATAGCGTTATATTTGAATTAGATTTTTGTACATTTTAACATTTATTGGAAAAAAATGTGCGATAAACAAATTTTTCTTTAATAATTATATTGCATATACCATATAATAATTCACATATAATCGGATAGCTGATCAAATATAAATCTTTTTTACATAAGTTTACTAAATAAAAATTACTTATCAGTTTCATATTATTTATCATACGCATACTTAACATTTGTTTTTCTCATTAAATGACATATGCCATTTAAATTATTTAATTATTTTTTTATTGTTTAGAGAAATTGGAAATTATTTTTCTTTATTAACTTCAACGTAACTAGAAACTTGTGTGTACATGAATAAGTAAACCAGTATATATGACAGTGAAAAAGTAATTCTCTTATGAATTTGATTATTTAATGCAAACCGATTAAGATGAAAGTAATTAATAATTAAATAATTGAACTGTATGTACAATTCACTTTATATATCACAAATGGAATATTCGAATCGTAAATATCAAATAACAACAGAGACGATTAGTTAAGAACTTTCAAGAAGATTTTTATCCCGGAACTTATGCTTGATTGATTATACACATTAGTTACAACTGTCATAATTCAAATATAAGTACGACATAGTATAAAATTTTCTCTAAGAAAACATATTTTACATAAAACATGTTCCTCTGTGAAGTCTGTAATATGTATTCATCGATAAAAGAGTGAACACATGAGCTACGATAAAGAGTATCCCGATAGGAATATTGTGAAAACATTGCACGATAAGGTCATCATGATATAACAAAAATTTCATAATTTCACTAAAATGATTCGCTATAACGCTAACAGTTTTGTCAGAATAAAATTTCTAAATAATATTTGTAAAAAAACTAGATAAATCTAATTTGAAATTAGAAAATTAAATAAATCTAATTTGAAATTAGAAAATTAGATAAATCTAATTTGAAATTAAATCTGTTATAATTATTGTAATACTTACAAACATAAAATCACAATCTTTAATATTGATCATAATATAATACAGCAATATTTGTAGCATTCTCAGACATAATATTTATATTTTAATTATTAATTAATAATCAAAACGAATTGTAAGGGCTGTTAGCGTGGTAATTGGTGTGCAAATTAAAATAATAATTTGCGTTCCAAATTTTATCATCAATTTTAGTTGACTTTACTGCTTAAGTGTTTTTATAAACACTTAATAAGCGATTTTTGATTACATGTTCGGACTAGATGACAATTTGACTATCACACGGTTAACTCTCATATTTTAACGGATTATTTTGCGGAATTTTTACAATTCTTGTACTGAAGATGACTTGAATAAGAGTCGAAATGTTTGCGATTGCTTTCTAAATTGTATTAATTAACCAATACATATTTTATCTATACATACTAACACCCAGTGTCGGCTTTTATTGGCTTTTTTACCTTCTTTGATTTTTATTTAAGCCTAAATTCTATTGAAATTTAAAATAATAACCCTGATGTAGTTCACATTATAAAATATAGAGAAAAATACAATAGTTTCAGACTTAATTTGAAGCCATCAGTGATTAAGAGAGGGCATTTACGCAAAAATCAACTACCAGTAGTGCTGAAAACATTTTTTTTTTAAATAGTGGAAAAAATTGTTTAAATAATTTATTTTTACACCATTCAATTCAGCATTGAAAATAATGTAAAAGTACACACTTTTAAATTTTTGTTTGAAGGACTACTGGTATAGTTGATTTTTGCGTTGTTGACGGTCGCAGATTGTACAATTCCGTGTGAAAAATTATTCTAAATGATCCATAATTAAACCGCAAATTGTCTCTCAACCATAATTTTTAAAAAATTATGGCTTGTTTGATGTGGATTTGCGATAATCCCAAGCCTTTCCATCCCGCTTTGGAACCGGATGAGAGACAATTTGCGGCTTCATTTTGGATCTTTTAGAATAATTTTTCACACAGAATTGTACTATCTGTGCGACCATCAACAACTGCTTAATCACTGATGATAGCTTAAAGTTAAGCCAAAACATCTGAAACTATTGTATTATTTTTTAGATTTTATTTTATGATGTGAACCACATTAGAATTATTACTTTAATTTATGCATCAATTACTGCGCTGACTTCTGACATACTCCTCTCTTACGATTTGTTTTGATTATTTTTAATATTCTTATTTGTTTATTTTGGTTATTTGTTTAATAAGAAGTCCTTGTTAATTAACATTTAATTAAGTTAATTAAATATTTACTGATTAATTCTTCTTTAAAAATTTTATGCTAAATGAGTAATATTTTATGTTTTAATATTTCTACATTAGAATTTAGGAATAATTATGTATATATATGGTTTTATTTAATTCCTTTATGTGCGCAATTATATTTCTAAATGTTTTAAACATTACCTGCAGCTAAAATATTTTTCTTAATTGTTGAATATTTTCTTTTCAAATTTAATTGATAATTCTGCCGCTAAGATGATTTGCCATATTATTATATATTGTTTTGTCGAAATACTATTTTAAA
>NW_012027177.1:295901-309048 GCF_000956235.1 Wasmannia auropunctata | reverse complement strand
ATGTTATATATAATTAAAATAATATTGTACCAAATGATACTGATAACATCAAATTATATCATTTATTCAATATTATTTGAGAAACATTATTAGAATGTTAAAAACCACGCGTTTGTAAATTCACTAAAAAAAGTGTCGCAACCTCATTGTCCACGAGTGTACAGTAAGTGCGAGGAGCTCCATGACATGCTACGCTTCTGCGTATTCTTGCTGGGCATAATCTGATTGATCAACTTTATTCGTTAATAATCTGTAAATAATGGTCTGAACCAAAATTGGAAAAGGAACTTTTAGTTAAAAATTTCACTCTCTTTCACTCCTCAAAATATTAATTAAGAAATCTGGGACACCCTATATATACATAAGTTACAAGTCTATACTAAAAACATGTAAAATCACACATACACATATGCGCGAATGCGTACATGTGCACGAAATGACTTACAATTAGTATTATCAGCTAAATATCAGTAACTAATTCGAACTTTTCTGTCATTGCTAAAAGTTGGTTATTCCACGGAAAGAACAATTTTGCTGAGTCCAGATATGAAAATAATTTTTGTTCAATAATTAAAATAATTCTGTGCGAAAGTCAAAGTGATTGCTAGAATATCAAAACGTTTTATAGCAATGTTTATCAGTTTTAACATCCCAACAAATTATTTTGATGATTCAACAAAAAATTATTTTCAGATCTGTTTTTAGCAATATTTTTAGATCTTTCAACGAAATCGTTCTTTCTGTGTGAAGATAAAATATATTTGTTGCGAGATATAATTTTATTAGTTAAAATAAAAGCGTATTTTAACAGAAGCAGCTGAAAAAGTGGCATACGAAAAAAATAATTTTGCTAAAAGATAAAACAGTTTTGCTGGACATTTCTCAATATATCCTCAATTAGCTAAACGTCATTTGATTTTAGCAACAAATATTTTTTTGCTGTGGCGCCTAAATTTTAACGACTAATAAATTGAGCTTAATTGACAGTAACAATATTAGCTCTCCCTATTTTAAAGACATATTTTAGCTGCTACGGCCATATTTTAGCTACGCTGACTAATCCTTCTCTGCGTGTGCTACGCAGTATACGTCTGCGTCCTTCTCGCGTGTTCACTTTTAAAGACAGGAACAGCGCGGCATAGTTACCAAAGAACAGTGAAATGACATTAGCAAACAGCAATCTGATCTTAAGAGTTAACTCTAACATGTCTATTTACAACCCGTTTAATTCGCAACTAATTTTCCGTGTAATTTGACGCTCTCTGCTTACGTAATTCTGTATCTTTATATAGACTATTAATTTGATTATAATCGATAATAACGACCTTGATAAATTCGCACTGCTTATCGGACAGTTTCCTCCTAGAAACGACTGTGTGAAAGGCAAAACAGTTGTGCTCATAATTTACGATGTTGACCTTGCATTAACGAATGTTACATTCAAGCGGGAATTCCCTGCGAGAAATGATTATCAATTCGATGTCGAATCGACGTCAAATTGACGTCTAAATCACCGTATCATCATCGATTCGATATCGAATTGGTAATCATTTTTCACTGGGTTTTATATTCTTTTATTCTTAATATCAATACTAGACAAACTCCTTAGCACTATAAATCCTTTTTTTCAGATTTTTCATATACTATATATTTTTTGATAATATATTTATAAGTATCAATTTTACACGTTCTTTACTTATCTATTTTATTCTTATTCTATTCCAATAGCATATATTCCAAAGCAGAATAAAAATATTCTGAAGAATACAAAGAATAGCTAAGAACGCGGAAGTTTCATCGTAATTCTTAGCTGAAAAGATGAAAAATTATTTTAAGTATTTGATTGAATTATCATTAACATTCTATAATCAGAGTGAGAAGTTGCAAGTGTACATGTAATATGCTGTTTCGCACAAAGAACAATGTTAAACAAGTCTTATGCGCGTTGAATTCATTCTGCGTCGTTCTTGGTTATTATGTCGTTTACGGTTAAAATTGTTATTCCTAATATAAAAGGAATCAGTTTAGCTCAATGTGGGCCGTACGAAAACCTTGTCTGTCTTACTGTTGCACGATAACCGATCCGATACTGCAAGAACAGACATCCTGCGGTGTACATGATCGTAATGTATCCAAAGAATGACGTGATTCCTTTATATAAACGATTATTATATCTGTTACTATATTATAAGCAGACTGCGTTATTCTAGAATTGAATATTAATTGCAGATGGAATTAATGTCTATATATTTATAAAACTTTGCTTATGGTCGATTAGTTATAGGCTTTCTATATCGTTTTTTATAAATAGTTTTATATTTAATGTATAATGTATTCTAAAACGAATGTGTTGGCGTCAGGAGTCAATGAGATTAAAGCCTCTTCCTAATACACTGCCATCATCCATATTCAACCGAGGATTCTAACTTGTTGGACTTTCTTATCGATGCCATCAACTTTCGTAACATGCATTTACATGCTTATATCAAAAGCATAAAAATTCGTTTTTTACTTTACAAACAAAACTGTTACAGACTATGACTGAAGATTGAGAATTATGTTATAAATAGGTTCAAAGTACAAAAAAATAACGATAAAAATAACTCCTTATATATTGTTATTAAAAGATAATCACATTGCCGCCTAAGTAACAAGGTAATGTTAAATGACGTCTCAATAACGTTAAACACGTCATTAAAACATTATTAAGACGGCATCTTGCTATTTGAGCGTTACAGTCATAAAAAAAGTATCAATTATCAGTCCGTTACCAAAAACAGTAACTCTGTAATGGTAATGGCATTACAATAACGAGAATAGAATAAGGATAAGATAGTTATTTTCAATCTCTGAATTTATAATGCATATCCGCGGCTTCTTAGTATAATAGTTACTATATTATGAAGAGAATTGCGTTATTTAGAAGTTACTAATCTGATGAAACTAATCTCTGTAAATATAGAACTTACGTCCTTTGCTTAATTAATCACTCAATAATATTAATTTCTTATTTTCGATTGTTTTTCTTTTCTCTTTTATATATAAAATATTGTTTTATATATAAAACATTTGTTTTACATTTTACGTACCTACATCCTAAGGAAATTTTGTTGCCGGGATTCAAAGAGATAAAGTCTCTCCTATCTCATCGAGAAACCTTCGATATCATTAGTCTTTCTGAAATGCATTTGCGTGCTTATTCCAAGAGCAGACTCATTCTTTGCTTTTCAGGCAAAACATTGCAGAATCAACCTCGTTTCTATTGCAGTAATTAAGCTCATTTCCGTTACAGAATTAAGCTCGTTAATTGACGATTGGACACAACACATTTGTCTACAAGGCATGAAGAGCTGTCAAGTTCGTCTTGTGAATTCGATGCGTCAGTAGTTTAACGATGTGTCCATCGAGTATCGTACTTTGTTGCTACGCGCTTCTGTTTGTTGCTTCGTCCTCGGAGTCTCGGGGAATTTCTACGAACGGCGACGAGCAGGGAGGCGACGACTCGACAACGGTGCGATATGATCTTTTTGAAATCTCTTTGAAAAATCGAGATGACAATAAGATACAGTTCATACCGTACAATTTGCACGAAAGTTCGACCGAGAATGATGACGACACGTACTACAAACCCCATCAATCTACGAATAACGATCACATGGATTTGGTGCGGTACGAGTCTCGCGGACACGTCATGAAGATTCGCGAAGAGAATAATAAAAAGAAATTTATGGAGCCCCGCGTGATTTCTGGAAAGGTCAGTAGCGAGGACGACTCGACGTTGCAAGAATTTCACAACAGTTTCGCATACAAATTACATTCCGATAAAGATAATGATACGATCATCATTTTTTCATCTGATGCGTGCGGCGACGACACTTGCATTCAGCTCTGCTGTCCTTTTGGCGAGCGTCTAACGTCAGGGAGGAAGTGCGTGCCAGGGCAGGATAATTACGCTTTTCCAGGCGTCCAGAACAATTCCGAGAATAAGAAATTGGACGAACTATTTCGACTGACCGTCCGCGATCCGTGCGTTCAGCAGAGAAGGGCACACCGCATTCTTGATCCCGATGAGTACGCGTTTTTCGCCAACGGTTCTTTGTACCTGAATCCTAACGAGCTCATACCATCGACGTCTTACTGCCTTGCCGTGCGGGAGCGGGACACTTATGATGCAGTTGCCTGCATGATTTCGATGGAATTTCCGGTATACATGTCCGTGTACTTCGTCGTGACTTTCCCGCTTTTGGTGCTGACGTTCGTGATATATACTATACTTCCGCAACTCCGAAACATGCAGAGCTACATATTACGTGTACAGGTCGCTTCGTTGTTCATCACAAACATGACCATATATTGCGTCCATAAAAGCCCTGAATTATCCGAATGGGAATACTGCATTCCACTGGGTACGGAATGTGTAAATTATACAATAATGTAGTGATGTAACTTACATGTAGAACTTCTGCATTAGACATATCCCATTTATTTCTTTCTGATTTTTGCAATAGGAAAATTATTAAATTTTTTAAAGCATAAATAATATTTAGATAATATTTAAATCGGCTAAACTTCCGGTAACGTCACACGTTTAATTGCCATTGAATTTTGGCAGTAATATTCGAAATGATGTCAAATGAATGCCCCTTAATGAATTTTTAGCGCAAAGTTTAATACCTGCAAATATTCTTTAATAAAGTTATATATTCTTATACACATCCCTCTGCTTATGAGACGTGACGAGATCTACAATCGTACTATTCCAAATGAATTTTCGACTTTTCAAAGCGAAGACCACTAGACACCCCTCCCCTGCCTTTGTAGGGGGCGAAACAAGGCTATAATTATACCGTTCCACAAGGGTTTTTGTGTAGAACTTTAAGCTGATATTTTCAAAAATTATTTTGTTAATAACTTTTTAATAAATACCGAGTGACGACTTAAACCTTTGGAATGTTGTTCAAGGTTACGACCTTGATAATATATGTCAAGATAAAGATCATCGGGGCGGTCTTTTTTTATCGGCTTATTTATTACATTTTTATCATTTCATTTAAAAAATGGCTTTTTCATAGGAGTCGCAAAAATCACTTTAAGGACTTTTATTTTAGTCCAAAATAAAGATCGAAATCGGAGGTATGACGTTTTTGGAAGTTTATCCTTTAAATATTATCTTTAAATATACACACATATGTGTATATTTAATTCAATTTTGTATAAATAATTTTTTGGTTATTCTTTGTTACACTGAAACATTATTGAATTCAACATGAGCTATACTATTTATTAAATTCATCTTTTTTGTCACAAATATATAATGCAGAAAGCTCGAGAAAATCTCATCAAGAGACATAATAATAACTACAAATTTTATCTATTTATTCTAATTCATGTTTGACAATTTATGTAACATCTGTTCTAGCTTACATTTTTAATTTCACGATATTGTCGGGAAATTTTTGGCTAAACGTAGCATCTTTTGACATTTGGTGGACATTCAGGTAAGTAATGTGGATAATAATTTTAATAATGTTTTATTTTTTAAACGGCCTAGAATAAAATATTCGATTATAAGATTGGGTTGGATAGAAAAAAATCTCTTCTTCCTTTTAAAATATTTTGATCGTGTATGGAAATTGCCCTAGAGGCATTATTCATTAACAATGCATTGATTAAACATTATTGTTATGCTTTGGGAATGTAATGGGTTCCGGTAGAGATATTGAGCGAATAAATTGTGCTACTAGGTCATCGAATTTATTATACTACTTATAATAACTATTTATAATACATGTGTGTAATAAATCTAAATAATTATTAGTTTACAAGACGTTGTCAAGATTTTTATTTGCAAATACTTTGCATATATTGATAATTTACTTATTGTTGGCTAAACATGAATTGCATTTTGCAGAAAACTCAATTTGCACCATCTAGACAAAGGCAAAAAGAAAAAGAGATTTATATTGTACTCTATTTATGCGTGGGGTATCACCCTCCTTCTCACCGCTGCTTGTGCCATCATGGATGCTCCCGGCATACCGGAAAACTGGATTCAACCGGAAATGTGCAAGAAGAAATTTTGGTTCAGTCGTAAGTGACAGTGGAATCTCAATTAGCGCTAGTGTAACATTTACTGAAGTTTTGATTGCAACTTTAATTAACAACTTACTTTGGCGTATAATGCAAAAAAACTCTCGTTTTCCGTTTTAGGGTCTGATGGATTTACGTTGTTTTATTATGGACCCACGGGTGTTACTTTTATTATCAACATTTACTTCTTCATCATCACGGCAGTAACGATTCTGTATCATAATAAACATACTGCCCATCAGCTGAAAGACTCGCAGAGCCGGCGCTATAATAAAAACAAACGCAAGTTAGTATCTGTACTCAAAAATTTTTATGTTATCAAGTGCATTCACTAATAATATAAATTGCATGATTATATCAATACTTTACGTTTTTACATAAAACAAAGCAGCCGAACTATAAGTAAAAATATTAATATTATAATACTATAAATTGATCAAAAATAGTCTTATAACGCGGTACATGGTTCAACTTCACTTATTGTTAGTTTACTTCAGTATTATAAATTAGTAAATTAATATGCAAAGAACAGAGGTCGTACATAGTCAGTATAAAACAGTAAAAACTATTAAAAAATAATAAAAAGTAGTTATAAAATAATACGTGAGAAACCGATGCCGTAATGTACAAATTAAGTATTTTCATATACGGTCTCTTTATCCAGCATAAAAAATCCCAACGTAGTGAAAAATCGGTTGATAAAGACTATGATAACTTTTTAAATTGTCCAAATATAATAGTCTATAAAATAGTCCAAATATAATAAAAAGTATTAAAAAATAATAAAAAGTAGTTATAAAATAATACGTGAGAAACCGATGCCGTAATGTACAAATTAAATATTCTCGTATACGGTCTCTTTATCCAGCATAAAAAATCTCAACGTAGTGAAAAATCGGTTGATAAAGACTATGATAACTTTTTAAATTGTCCAAATATAATATAGTCAAGGTAATAAAAGTAATATAGCTGCTGATATAAAATTCACAAATAATTTTTCATATAATTTTTCATAACAGAGAGAATAAGTTGTTGTCAAGTACAGTATATGACACAGCCGTCTGACGTATTTACGAATTGCTTTGCGTAATGACAATTGGTTTTCGGTGTTTTCACTTTTAACAAAATATTTGCTTTTAGAGAGTCTTATATCTTAATTTACTCTTATGATTTATGAGTTAAAAATTGCAACAAAACAAAATTCGGCTCGTTATTGTAATGCAATAAATAAAAAGGTCAATGGCCAAAGACGAGCAAATTCACAGATGTTAAATAAATTATTAATCAATTTTTTAACATAGAAACACAAAACGAAACTAGTTTCAATATTTCGTTACTTGACACCGACTTGCGTACATTGTGTGATCGTTAGAACTGGACATGAGACTCTTAATATACTTGACGTAATAATTTTTCTAATCAATTTGCGGAACAACAGATGTAACCACTTTAAGATTCCTAAGAACTGCTATACGATGTACATTACAAGAGGTGCTGCTTGCTCCCATATCGTTGAGACCTCCACTTTACACACATGGCTCCGTTTTCGGCAATTTCGTTTTATTATTTATTAATCATTATTTATTATTATGTTTTATCCGATTATTTATACGACTCAGTTATTTATGTTTTATTACTTCATTGTACATCACAGTTATAGTGAATGCGATATCATGAAATGCGTAGGATTTAAAGATTAAATTATTAATGCGATTGAGAAAATTCAAATAAGGATTGAAACTATAGTCTCGTGTTTTGTATTTTTAATTTTAGAAAAATGTTAGAAAATTGATTAATAAATTATTTAACACCTGTGAATTTGCTCGTCTTTGGCCGTTGACTCCTTTTTATTTATTGTATTAAAAGGTGGATTTTTTAAATATTTCTTAAAAAATTTTGAAATTCTCTGTGACTAAGAGCTTATTATTTTTAGCTTTTTATCTTTAAAGACTGATTTGCTTAAAACTATATATTATTTTTGTTAAAAATAATCAAGAGTATTAATTTTCATAAATATATTTCTTGATACTTCTGGAAGAAACTATATGTGTCTTATTCACAATAATGTTCGTAATCACAGAATACAGAATACAGAAATATATTTGCTCACAGGTTTGGAATGTACCTGAAGCTGTTTGTGGTGATGGGAGTAAGCTGGAGTACGGATGTAATATTGTGGTTTATCCATGGCTCTTATACCATACCGGAGATAATCTGGAATATCAGCTTCATGATAAGCATCTCGCGAAGCGTCATCATTTTCATCATATACGTATGCAGAAAGAGAATCTTGCGATTGTTGCTGAAACGATTCGGTTGGAAGAACCGCGGTCAGTTTAGGGATAATTCATCTAGCAACCAGAATGGATCGTCCTCAAATATGTCCTCCATCTCTGTACCGTTACCGGGATCAGTGCACATGAAAAATATTAGTCCTTCTATTAGCCAGCCGACTAATCATCACGCGGAGTCCAATACGACATGAAAACAGAATTTTATTGTGGTTAAATTAGTTGTTAATTAGCATAATCATAATTTAATTCTCTGGACAAGATATTATCTCCTGACACTTATTTGTAGAGATTACTTATTGTTAGATATTTGTGGAATATTCCATAAAAGTCCTGCGGTTTACACGTAATTATTATAAATTGCTACGTTATATTAGATATATGTTAATTACTGTTGATATATTTTATATATAATATTAAAAAAATTTTAAGAGCAATTTTCTATAACTTTTCGTATCTACGTTATTTTATAACATTATAGTTTTATACATATATACAACTATATATACAACATATATACAACTATATTGGAATGTTGAATTTACATAAAATCAAACTTGTATGAAATTTTTTATTATTTTCTTTTAAACATCGCGTATCATAGCTTTTGTGAATATTTTCTTATATAGTAATCTTGAAGGATTATAATTAGTAAGAAATAGATTTTTTAATTAAAATACTCGATTGATATATTTCTAATTATAAGTACTTTTAATTACTAACCAAATTGTAATTTCTTTTTAATCCTTTTATCATAACTATAACCGAGCATGCATTAAAAGATATAAAAAATAACTAGAAATAAATGTTACACAAAAAATATGTCAAAATATATTAGGCTGAAGTAGAAAATATCTTAGAGTAAATTAATGTTTAAAATCCCGAGAGACAATGAGAATATGTCTCATATATCTCACGTCTGCATGTAGATCCAATGATATGGTCCGGAAACTACTTTCTACAATTTTTTTAATATAAAAGAAATCGCTGATGGAAATAGAAAAGCGTACGATAAATATTATTTTTTTTGTGAGTTATTCCGGAAGGAATGATAGATCTGTAAGATACATAAGGCTGTAAGAGAGATTAGGTATTGTTAGAAGGCTGGACTGGTTATGAAAGTAGTGCAGCGCGCGTTATTCGCAGTGTGCTAGGAAGGAGAACAAAGGATTCTGAGTTCTCGAATCTCAGTCGGTTCCATTAATTTTAATAAGTAACCATAAAATTAACATTTATAGTATAAGCGGTATAAAAGTTATTCATCAAAATAAATATCGTAAAAGTAAAAACTTTATAATATCGGACACAGCTGATTTCACGTTTAAATTCTCTAATAAGTGTTTGAGTAATTAAAATTTGCACCATAAATGAAAAAATTCTACCAAACTTTAACTCGTAAACTTGATACATCCCAATGAAGTTCACTCTTTAAAAGGCTCTTATAAACTGCAATATCGCAGGACTCGATCCATTTTTCGACCGCTTCTATTAGTGCGCAAAGACATTCCCTCCGATTCAAATTGTTATTATTGTTAAAAATTATGCATGACTTTTATTACGCAAGTGATACTATCAACATTCACCTGCCAAGTTCAACCGAGCCCGAGAGCTATAACTCACTGATAGTAGTTCAGTCTTTTACGGAACTTCTATAAGTGTCGGTCAATGAGGATTTTATACCCCGGATTTTAGGATTTTAGGCCTTACGCCGTAAGATATTGACTAATTACAATCGATTATTCTTCTCATCGACTACGATTGGTTTATTTCTTACTGTTTAGGACTTAAAATCCTCATTTTGGACCGACACTTACGAATCACATAGTGATTCGATCACACATAGACATTATGATAGAGATCGCACGTGATTCATACTTATAAAGATTCCTTGATCTGAAAATAGTACCGATGATCGCACTGCTTACAGGAAAAGGCATTACAGCTTTCTTTTAGGACGTTGATTCATATTCGTGAGCCATAAAGATTGCGTTCGATTCGCAGTAAACGTCCCTATTTATGTATCTGCGAGATAGAGTACCTTAACTCGCAACTTTACATACTTTCTCCTTCTCCATTCGTTATCTTATAAATAAATTCATGAAGTTTGGAAAGGATTTAACAATAGTATTAAAAATTATATTGATAATAGGTTATAAATAGTACGTAAGATACATATATGTTGTTTGTGAATTATACTGTTTTGAAGAGCCTATCGATAATTCTTTTTGCGAATCATCATGAATGCATAAATTCTCAGTAAGAAATATTGCTATTTTTTAACAATTCGTCTACTGTACTAAGTAGTAGTGGTGTTTCGTTGCTTACTTGAGCACATTCGCGCGTTCTTTATTTGCCGAAAAGTGAATCGCGGAATCGAACAGAGTGTTGACTATATTATCCTATCTATCTTATCTCTCTCTAATAATATTAATCGTATTTATTATAAATAACAGTATATTATAAATTATAAATAACGTATATTATAAATAACAGTGTCCTTATTTGATTTACATTTCCTTACATTTTAATAACATTGTTGGAAAAAAAGCGCGATAAACAAACGTTTTCTCTGATAAACGTTTAATTGTATTATGTTCCTGCATCAAAAACTCAGAATCGATGACAATTGATCAAATATAAATTTTTTTTACAAAATTTTACTAAACAAAGTTCATTTATATTATTTTTATTTTTTTCATTAAATAACATTTATCGTTTTCATTAAATAATATTTAACATTAAATAACATTTATATTATAATAACATTATATTAACAATTTAAAATTTTTAAATTATTTTTTATTGTTTAAAGAATTGTTAGTTGTTTTTATTATTAATACTTCAAAGTGACTAAAATCTTGTGACTTACATGTATGTGTGTGTATTTTAATTAGCAAACTAGTATAAAAATAAAAGAATATTTTTTTACGAATTTGCTTATTCAATGCAAACCGGTTAAGATAAAAACAAAATAATTAAATAATCGAACCATACAATTCTTTTTATATGCCAGAAAAGAATTAATGGAATGTTGAAGTCATAAATATAAAATAACATCAGGGACGAATAGTCAAGAAACTTTCAAGAAAATTTACATACCGGAACTTAAGCTAGAAGACTACACATTAATTGAGATGATTATAATTCAAGCACGGCATTATATAAAATGCAAGAGAGAAAGAGAGATAGAGAGAGAGATATTTTAACTTATTTGTTTACAATCAGTTTAATTCTTAACTTGCAAATTTTCTGTAATTAATATTTAATATTCTTTGTTTACATAATTCTGTACTTTTATATAGACGATTAATTTTTGATTTGGAAGATTCGAATTCCGTTTTAACATTTTTTTTATCGAGGATTATTTTGTAAAATTAACGAATGTTATTTAGAACGAGGAATATTTCAAATCTTTTTATTCTAAATGTGTTTTTTTTTTAGTACTCTTAATATTTCTCATCTATCTTATTTTTATTTTATTTCAATACCGTATACATATATGCAGAATGAAAATGTTCCTGTTCTAAAGGATATAAAGATGATAAGAATACGAAAATTTTACAATAATTAAAATTTGAAAGATTATCTTAATTTTTGATTGAATTATTATTAATATTTTCTAATCGGACTGAAAAATTACAAATATAATATACATGTAATAATATCATACTATTCTACGCAAAAAAGAACAGCATTAAGCAAGTTTTGTACGCGCGTTGAATTCACCTCGCGTTGTAACGTATATTAATTGTAATGCACGTCTGCAGGATTTCTTCTTATAATAAATTTGTTACATTAAAAGTAAAGAGGATTGTGTTATTTTGAAATGGGACTATTAATTCGTGGAATTAATCTCTGTATGTATAAAACTTCCGTTTTTTGCTTATAATTGATTAATCGTTATGGTTTCCTGTATCCTATATTGTCTTTTTATAAATTGTTTTTTATATTTTATGTATAACATATCTTAAAGAAAACGTGTCAGAATTTAAGGTTTCTTCCATTGCATTGTCATCATGTTGTATGGTCAACCAAGGACATCAACTTGTCGAGAGATACCTTCTTATCGAAGTCATCAATCTTTTTAACATACATTCGCATACATAGGTACACAAAAAATAGACTATTTTTCAAACAAAACCGTTGCAGAATCGAGTTTGTTTCTCTAATTCCAATAATACCACAAGAAACATTTGTTTTAGAAGAGAGCACAAAAGAACAACCAAATTTATTTTGTGAATTTGACGCAACAAAAAAAGACAGATTAAGAGGCGATAAAATGCCTGTATCGCATTTTTTATATCCAACATGTTTTAAGTTACCCGGAAGTGGAGATTATGAATCGGATGACACGTGTCTTCTGGTATCCTTTTTTTTTGTTTCTAACTATGATGGTATACTCGATGTTGCCGATGCACCAAACTATCCACGGCTATACGTTGCGTATATCACGTCACTTTGTTATTTATCACAAACATGATCTTATTACTCGAGCAAAACAACCTTGGATTATCCACATGGAACAACTTTGGATGTCTTCCACTAGGTACAGTATGCGTAAATTAAAGCAGACTGGTTGATATATATATATATATATATATATATATATATATATATATATCAGTTAATTTTATTATTTTATCGACTATGTCTAAAATTTGAATCTAATTTTCGAAATTTTCGAAAAATTTTATATATTTTATATATTTTATATTATTTTATATATTTTAATCTTACTCCAATATATATATATATATATATATATA
>NW_012027177.1:282127-295881 GCF_000956235.1 Wasmannia auropunctata | reverse complement strand
AGACGTGTGCTCTTCCGATCTTATATATGTATGTATATATGTATGTATGTATGTATATTTTATATGTGTATATCAAATATAAATGTTTATTTGATTTATAATGGCTTTATGCACGGGTAAGTGATCGAGTTGACGTGAAATGATTAATTCATATACATATGTATATATATATATATATATATATAGATAAAAGTTGTAGCGTTTTTTTTTAACGAATACAATGATGTGTAATATAACGACATTATCTTACAAATTATACAAATTATTTTGATTTAAAGTTTTACGGGCGATTATTACCTTTTCAGTTTCGGTACAGTTTTCGCTTCAGTACAATCATACACATACACACACACATCACACACATACAGAGAGTATGTTCTTACGCGCGCGCGCGCGCGCGTGTATGTCTGTGTGTGTGTGTTTTATAATCTATATAATAATTATTATTTTATATATTTAAAAATAAAATATTTTTGTTTTGCAAAAGTATATATTGAGCAATAATTTATTCTTATTTAAATGTAAATTAATTTCACAGAAAATTCCATTCATATCAAACAAACATCATGAGAAAGAATCAGGAGAAAAAGAAGTTTATCATGTATTCGATCTTTGCGTGGGGAGTCGCTTTTATCCTCAACGTTGTTCGTGTTATTATGGATATTTTTAGCGATTCGATCCGACCGAAAATGTGCAAGAATAGCTTTTGGTTAAGTTGTAAGTGCAGTAGAACTTCGATTATTAGCGCTATCAGAACGTTTTACTAAAAAAAGACTGATTGAATCAAACACCTTTGAATTAAAATTATAAACACATCTACGTTTATTAGCGTATAATACGAAGAAATTTGTTTCAGATGAGGCAATAACGGTATACTTTTATATACCCGCGAGTGCCGCTATTAGTTGCAATATCTTCTTCTTCACAGCGACGATACTAAAGGTTCGTGATAAGCAGACAATGAATCAGTTGAGAGACTTGGAAAGCAGCCGCCACAATAAAAATAAGTCTGTACAGAAAAAAATGTCATCTGATACATCATCATTCACGAATACTGCATAATATGAAATACTTTCCACTCTTATGCAAAATAAACTAGTCGAGCTATTATTTATTTGTGCAAATTTAATATACGTTTCACAAATAATATTGTTATTAGAAAAAAATAATTTTATTAAATTATTAAAATAGTATAATCACTGTCATCAGCTCATTTTTGTTGATTTGTCATACATTAATAAGAAATTGCATTCCATCCCGGTAAAAATTTAAAAAAAAATTCTTTATATAATTTTTCCGAATTTTTATATAAATTTAAAAATTTTTAGAATTTATATATTAATTTATAATTTTTTAGAAAATTTTTTAGAATTTCTGTACAATTTAAAACCCTTTTTAAAAATGCCAAAAAAGTTTACATTTTTTCTAGAATTCTTATATGTGTAAATTCTGAAATATTCTAAGATTTTCATTTTATAATTTCTGAAGAAAACTTATAAAATTTGAAAAAGTTTTAGATATTTTTTTAGAAATTATCATAAATTTAAAATCTGACAAATTCTTAAAGATATTATAAGATATAAAAATTCTTTTTTATCAGGGGTCTTTAGAAGTATCCACATGTATGTGAACATATATTATATTTATCAATTATATAATCAAATCACAGATAAATTCTCTTTTTGACATTATTAAAATAGTTAATATAGATAAAATATAATAACGTTATTTTTTTTAAATTAGTTCTTATTGCGATTTTAAATTTTCAAATACAAGATTATTTGATTCTTGGTGTTATAAATTATTGAATTCATTTTGCCATCAGCTATAATTCTAATTTGGTTAATTAAATTAAAAATATCTTTGCCATTAAAAAAAAATAATTTAAAAATGAAAATAATTTTAAGAGAAAAGCGATTTTTATCAACTCAACATTTAAATAATGCAACTTTTCTCTTCTTTTCTTTCTAGGTTTTTTTTTCTTCAAACAGAAATATTTAAGTACTCTGTTTTTCATGACTTTTCCTATATTTCCTATACAGGAATCCTATCATAATGATATAATAATCATACACGGACAGATAAACAGAAATATATATTCATTCACAGGTTTACAATATATTTGAAGCTGTTCATAGTGATGGGAATAAACTGGATTGTAAAGATAATAATATTTTGGTCAAATGAAAATTTTGTGCCACCAATCTTCTGGCTTATCTTCGATGCCATTGATAACTTGCAAGGTTTTATTATTTTTGTTATATACGTGTGTAAAAGAAGGATCTTACGGTTGTTGCAAGAAGAATTCGTTTGGAAGAATCCTGTCAACATTTCAAGGAACAACGATTGTCCTAATGCATCCGTGAATACCACCTCTCTTACATCGATATCGACAATTGTGTCTATGCAAGAGATCAATCCTACTAGTTAGCAGATTAATCATCGCGGAGTCCTATTTTCAATGCTACACGTAAAAGGACTGTTCTATAATGGGTTAGCAATTAATCAGTCCTATAATTTAATTCTCTTCTGTAAGAACTGACTCTTACATTAAAGTCTTTCTCTCTCTCTTTCTCTTTCTCTCCGTGAAAAAAATAATTACATATTTGTAAAACGTTTTATAAAAATATTGTAAAATTTATACAGAATAACGAAAACCTGATGAGGCTCTCAAAGAAGTAAATATTCAGACGACGTAAAACATGGAGGTGATAATATCATGGAATGGGAGTGCTTTGCCTGGTCAGGTATCGGTAATTTGGCTCAAATTAAAGACATTTTGACGGCAGAAGGATATATTGATGTATTGTGCGAGAATTTGGAAGAATTACTTCTAAAATTGGATTTGAAAAATAACTTTATCTTCCAACAAGATAACGACCCAAAGCATAAGGCAAAGAAAATACAGCCTTTTTTCAAATCTATTAAAGTAAAACTGCTCAAATGGCCGTCGCAACATCTGATTGAAAATCTGTAGGCTTATTTGGATGGAAATGTGGATAAAACAAACGTAACTAACAAGACATCGTATTATGCAGCACTCCAGAAAGCCTGGGAGGAAATTCATTTTAAATACTTAAAAAAATTATTCGAGAGTATGTCTCGCTCACTGGATGCGGTATTAAAAGCTAAAACAGACACACTAAGTACTAGTACTAAGTACCATTAAAATTAATTTTGTTTGTTTGTTAACTGTTACTTCTAAAAGTGTATGATTTATTTTGTCCAGGGTAAAATGTAACAATATTGAATAACAAATTTTTTACAAAAGAATTTAGCAAAATTTTTGCTATTTTATATTTTCTTTATTTGAGTATTTCGAAATACTTTGAAATACTCCTGTATTTAATAATCTATTTGCTCATTAAAAAGATAGTTACACTAACAAATTCAGTTGACTGAAAGAAGTATGATTTATTTTTTCCAGTACTGTATATATAAAGAATATTTGAAAAGATGCAAACTTTCTCGACACTTCTGAAAAGTTCCAATTATTCATTTATGTAAAATGTTCTAAGGTGTTACAAGATTATTTAAGAATTCTAAAATTTACATAAAAATTATGAGAAATTTTATAAAAAGTTTTTTTCAGTATTCTTTCTTATAAGAATGCATATATAATTTTCATTTAACGATTAACTTAAAATAATGAAACAGATTTATTACGCATTTATTTATTTTCTAATAGAATAAGCATTTCTCTTTTGAACAAAGCATTTGACCTCGTTTAGACATAACATCTTTGTAGAAACAAGAAATAACTACAAACTTTCAATAAAAATATATCAAGCATGGCTCATGAAAACGAAAAAGTCGAGATATGCCGTTTGTGTGGAAAAGAGTCTCGAAACTGTTTTCCAATATTTCAAGACAAAGATAATGTTTTCAAAAAAATAAATATATGTTTACCGATTGATGTAAGTTTAAGAGATGCATACTTTTTGGCACGATTAAACTTTTGAGCTTGCATTTTTATTACATAATATATAAATAATATTAGAATCTTCGTGATTATAGATATCTCTGGATGACAAATTGCTTTCCAATGTATGCAAATGTTGCTCATATCGTTCAAATATTAGTTATAAACTGCGTTGTACTGCAGTTGAGGTAGATTGGCGTTTGCGAATGCAATTACGTCAAGGGCAGAGCGATGTTTATAATGATTGGAAAACAGAGCGAGAGGATATTGATTTTTAATTTTGATTACCCTATTACGGGGTAAGGAATATTATTTTTTGCTTACCCCGCCGCGGGGTAAGCAATTTTTTATTATAACATAACATATTAACGTAAATTGTTAACATTATAACATTTTAACATTTTCAATCTCGGTATATTTGATGTCAAATTGGTCATGTTTATTAATAATTTCATTTAGCTCGCATAATATATTATTTATAAGACATAAAAATTAAAGTTCTATTTATCGTACTTATATTCGTACATATTATATAGAAGCTAATTGCGCGTATTAATTCGAAAAGTCAATAACTTTTACGGACTTCGTTGATTAAAATACCGGTCAATTGCTTTTCCTCATATATAATAAAATGGATTGAACTAAAAAAAATCGGAAGGTTTAAAACAATGAACGATGTATAAAATTATGTCAGATATAACATTTTCTCAATTATTAGTTCGCATTCAATAGATCGGCGCATGTTGTATATACCGTTACTAATTGATATGATTTAATTCTCAAATGATTCATTATCGGGTTCATGGATTGACCCGCATGTTATTGGTCAATATTTAATTTATACGTTGAGTAATCTCGTTCTTGTAATAACATGTATCTTTTTCAGCAACCGGTACATAAAAAAACAGCTATTAATCGAGAGCTGTTTGCCGTCTGTAATTATTCGAAATTATTTTAGATTGTGACAGATAATGTAACTAATAAGCTGATGTTAACGTCATTACTATGATCTCACATAACACTTTTTCAATTATTAGTTCGCATACAATAGATCGGTGCATGCTGTACCTTCACTAAGTGAATCATTATCGATTTCGTGTATTGACGCGCTTGTTTCTGCGTTGTTCTTTTTGTAAGGCTAGCACTACAAACAGGTGTTTTGCCCGCTCTATTTAACTTTTTTTAGATAGGAAACTTAATTTCTGTTAATATAAAATTTTCAAAATTTTTCAAAATTTCTAAGAATCATTATTTTGAGAAATCAAGCTTTCGCATCATGAAAATTAGAAAAAAATCTCCAAAATGAATATTGTATTAAGAGAATAAAAAAAAAGATTTTGTTATCAAAAATTCAAAGAATTTTCTGCATTTCTATGAATTGTGATCCGAGAAAAAATGGATGAAAGGACGGGGAGAGAATAATGAAATAACGCTTTAGCGAATAACTTTATATTTATTTATTTTACTCAAATGGAAGGCAATCGATAAATTCGCAACAAATAAAAATAAATAACACTCTCTCTAGCAGTAATTACGTGATCGTTACTTAAGAGTATATCATTACAATAAATTCAATAATACTTAATAACAAAAAACTTATATGTATACCACTCTTCACGCGCGCGCGCGCACACGCAATGCGCATATATCCAAACGTATGTGTATGTGTGGGCGTGTGTGTTGCGTGTGTGTATATATATGTGTGTGCGCGCGCGATGCTACTGCATCGTCTTATCGTTTTTTCTGTCGATGCAACTGCGCGATTTGTTATATGCTCGACGAAGCTATATATATATGTATAGATGCGACCGGTTTACATATACTTTACACCTTGCTTGGCTGCCTTTAATTCGTCCTGGTTCGCACTCGCGAGTCATAAAGACTTTACTATTCATACGTATATGCACATACACTGCAGCTGCACCACACACAACAGTCTACCAGATTCGCACAGCCTGACAGGTCGATCAATCAAAATCATGATGGACAATTCGAACTTAAAATAATTACGCGATTGCAACGTCTCCAAGTATGGTGGCTAGAGTTGCGACGCGAGTTCGATAAAACATGATGTTTTTATGATATAATATGATCTTTTTAATTAATAACCGTCCTCTCTTTATTTACCCTAAATAAATTCATTATGTCAAGCTCGCTACTACAAACACACATGCACTCACAATCTCTTTCGTTATATTTTACATGTGTATATATATTATATGTATATATATATACAGTATTTTACAGAGAATAATAAAATCCTTCTTATTGTCATGAGGCAACGGATGGTGACGAGCGTGACGATTTTCTACGTGATGCTTGTAGCAAAGGATACTTTTTTTTTGTTGGCACCTTCGTTTCTCACCCCGATGCCATGTTCCGTTTGTCGTCGACAGACGAGTTTCGCAGATCGCATTTGTCGTTTACGAAAACTTCAGACAACGGCGGGAGAGAGCGAAATGGAAGCGACACCTTAAATGCAGAATATTAGCAAAACGCGATTAAGAGAGCGGCCTTTACGACGAATCAGTAAAATCAGCTGCAAATTGATTGATACCTCACGAGCCGCTCGCTACGAATAAAACAGTACCTTCGACTGCTGCGCAACTTACAGAATACATAAGCGATCGATTCCTTCTTGGCACGATAATAAATAAGTTATGAAATTTATAAGATTTTCGGAGTCGATGCTTATCAGTTCGATAAAAGAGAAAAAGAATGTTTCTGCGACCTGGCTCTGAGAGCCAGGGCAGCAGCGGGAAGAAGACAGGAAGAGGCAAACCGGTTCCTTTTAATTAAATGCATTGAGTTCCGACTTAATTATTTCCGCGCGTGTCTCAACGGATTCGACGATGCGTTACGGGCGCACGATCACGCTCCACGTCCCCTCTGTCAGGATACTCGCGCGCACACGGAACATGGCAGTACCTCGAGGTCTTTAGAATTCTCCATGAAGCGTGAATATGTTTGGAATGTTGCATTTTCTTTTTTTCCTTTGCTCTTTCTCTAGTGTGAATGCGGGAGAAGGAAGTGACGATCGCAGGACCAATGTATATATGTATATATGTACCGTGTTTCGCTAATGAGACTGTGGGAACACACTTTACTAATTTTTCTTTTATTCGAAAAAACTAACAACTTAAATACAGCATTCTCTCTTCCTCTATTCGTACTACGTAACGCCAGTTCCGCGCGGAACTCAAAAGCTCGCAAGGAAAAACAACACTTCGAGGCACGTCGGTTGCGAGGAAAATTCGGAACGTTGCGGCATTATTACAAGTGGTTCTCTAAAAAAAAAAAAGAAAAGAAAAGAATCTAACCGCGACGTTTTATTTTATTTTTATTATATTTTCGTTTGAGAAAAATTATCGATCGCTACGTATTGGGGTTTCGATTAGCACCATCGCTGTCCATAATACATTGATACGTATCGCACATGCACTCACGTAAGGGAATCTCAAGTTGTAATTTTAACAAACGGTATCCGTTACTTACAGAGATCTCACGGAGACATCGATATTTAAAAATTGTAGCTACTACAAACTTTCTACATAAAAAGTGGAAAAGATTTAGTAGATTTGCTTTTATATAAAAAGTAGTTTATATAAAAGTTTATCAAGTATTTGAAAAATTAGTAGAAGTAGATGTAACATTCAAATATCTTTCATACATTTACCGGAACTAGAAGATTTATGCGAAACTTTCGTCCGAAGGTACGATTTATCATCGTAATGTTATTAATTTTGTTTTGTCACAATTAATCTGAGGTTCCCTCGCGTCTTCTCTCAGACAAGCAACTGCGCCCGTTAAAGTACATCTCTCTCACACACAGGCATACACACCTACTCTTGCTCTCGTTACCGAGTTCGGCAGCGCGGTCCTTCGTCGTTACGTCCGAAGTCCGAAGCCGCTTGGTCTCCGAGGAGCGTCTCGGAACAGTCGCAGAGCAACATATTTTTTTTTGTTCGATGCACAAAGCAATTCTCGCCTGACACGCGGCGTTCCGAGACGGGATCCTTCGATTCACGTCGCGATCGCCCCCCGTCGTGCGATTGTGCGGCTATTGGTTGCGGCTCGCGACACGCGTGGCTTCGATCTCCCTTGTTCATATACAGTTTGGAAACATGGAATGTCAACAAAACAACAAAAAAGATTACTAGTCGCGGTGGAAGGGGATCGAAGGACCGCGCCGTGGCAACCGATCCCGGTGGCGATTGTGCAGCCCGCTCGCTCGCTCGCGCGCGCAGCCGTTCCTAATTCATCGCTATTTATATAATGATTATCGATTAAAATATATACGCAATAATTCCTAACATCACATGCTCTGTGGCTTAGAAAATATGTATAGCTGCGCTGGAAGGCCCCCGAACTCGCGTATCCGAACGTTACACGACTCGTAGACGTCAGGCGCACGTATAGAAGTATATTTTTACATATGTGTATACGTATGTATATGTATATATATGCGTATGTATGTATATCTTTACAATATAATTATCATTATATTAGATTCTGTAAGTGTATAGTTATGCAGCTATGTTACGGTTAATTATGGTTGCGGGAGGGTGGGGGGGAGGGGGTAGGCATTTGGAAACGGGGGATTATCCGAGGGAAATTCATATACGCAAATGTTTTTCGTCTCCTTGTTTTAACACACACGCTATTTCTCGCAAGTTATTAAAACTCAAGCAACACACGACTGGACAAGTACAAACTAGCTTAAAAAAACCTGTCGTAAGCTGACTCTTTGGGAGAATTTTGAAAGTTAATTTCGGTCCCGGAACTTTAGGTCCTTTTCCTTTTTTATATATACGAGCGGTCCGCCGCATCCTCATCGCACATCGCTGCTTCAGATTTTAATTCAAAGAGATGCACAAAGAAAAACATTTTTTATATGGATATTTCATATATATGTATATATAAAACATACATACATACATACATACATACATACATACATATATATATATATATATATATATGCCTATATAAATATGTTATATATGTATGTATGTAGATATTACTTTTCTGATGGAACGATCGATCATATATTGATCAAAAGAATGACATGCGTAGGCGTTCATTGATCGAAGAAGACCGAAAGATGACACGCGTGTCAAACACTGGTCCATAATTTGACAGCCTTCTCTTCGTTCTTAATTGTTAATTACGATAACGGTTGCGCGCGATTACGTATCTATTTTTTAAACGGTAGGTATGCTCTCGAAATCAACACTTCTCGTCTTGACGCGCGCGTATAAGTACACATTCGATGTAACATTCGATTACAAGATGCATCAGAGGCAAGGATGTCACGAAACGGCTTATATGAAATGCACCGGATCAGGCCCGATCAAAGCATAGCATATGCAATGGTCTTACTGTCCGCTTTTCCTTCGTTTATCGCGAATTATACTTTTGATTACTCGACGAGGATTAAGTACATAACGCCGGATTGCAGGAGAGTATTTCGGGCTAGGTCGCAAAGTCTACCTTGTCCCAGGTCATCGGAGATAAGTCGGACGACATCTTGAAGTCAGAGTCCTCCATATTAAAGAGATCAAACGAGTATTGACTGCTGCCTAATAAGGGATCATAGATATCCGTAGTGGAGAGACTGATTGACGGAGTGGTAGACTGATGGCTGGATGATGACAATGTCGCAGAAGGTGGTGGCGATTGCGGCATCAGGGAATCCAGCCAATCGGGATCGTCCATATCCATTGGCATGTCGCAGTCTAGTTGACCAAAGTCCATCGGATCCAATGTTTCCAAGTCCAATCCCAGTTCCTGAAAAATATAGTATTAATATAGTATTAAAATGTAGTATTAATTATAGTATTCAATTATGGTATTAATTTGAATAATCGTTAATTCCACCTGTGATTTTGTCAATTATAACTCTCACAATCTATTTTGATTAATACGCCAAAAGGATAGTTTTCTTCTTCTTAATTAAATTTCCTCTTTAAGGAAACGTACTTTGAGATCCAAATTTGCATTGTCCGAGGAAGTCACTTCTTGTGGCGGTTGAGGATCTGGGGAAGCTTGTTGCACCGATTGAGGACTGAGTAACATCGCGGCGTCCAACTCGGCCTCGGAAGTCAGAAGATCCGTGCCGAAGGAGGTGATCTCCTCTTGCTGTTGCATCTGTTGGAGGGCAGAGGGCAACTGAATGGAGAACGCGGTTAACGGCAACGGCGGCGGCGGCGGCGGTGCCGGTGTCGACGGGCTCGAGCAACCGCTTTGAGACACCTCCATCGGTATCGGACTAATCGGACTCATCGGACTGGCGGCCGTGAAAACTAACGACTGAGTTGGACTGTCCGCCGGCGCGGTGAAGACCAGATTCTGCTGTAGCTGACGATTCGGAGTCGTAGGAGTGGCTGGATCTTGCGCGGCGCTTGGTGGTAGCTCGCCGTTCTTGATCAGAATCTCCAATACGTCGTCAACTACTTGACTTTTTATGTGACTCTTCTGGACCGGTTCGATTTTGACCTGTAATTAAAACGTGATAAGTGACAAGGCTGTTCATATAAAGCGTCAAAAGAAATTCAACTATAACATTATAACACTGATTATTAAATTATAATACATATAAGTTATTTAAAAATTATAATTTTGCTCTTTCTAGAATTATAATGGAAAAATAATTGTACCTTTAGCAACTTAGCAGCTTCATCGTACTGCGGTGGCGGCGGCTTGATGTCTTCAGTAACAGTTGTTTGCTGTTGCTGTTGCTGTTGCTGCTGCTGCTGCTGCTGCTGTTGAACCTGCGCCTGCGCCACAAGAGCACCAAGCAATGAGCCGTTCAGCTTAGTCGGCTTTGCCAAATTTAGGACGATAGCCGTAGGTATTTGGACAGTAGTGCTATTCTTAGACTGATTCTTCTTGTTGTTAATCGCAGTCAGAGTCGCGGAGTCAAGAATAGCGGTAGCATTGTTTGGTTGCGCTTGCAGGAAGGCTGCGAGACTCGCCTTCGCATTGAGCTGATGAATCGTAGCTTGTTGCTGTTGCGTCTGTTGTTGGTTCTGTTGCTGCTGCTGTTGTTGTTGCTGCTGCTGCTGCTGCTGCTGCTGCTGAAGTGCTGAAGCTGCTGCAGGTGTAAAGCCAGTTGTTGCTGCTGCATTTTATTGTGTATATGTTGCTGGAGCGCCAGCTTCTCGGCGCGCACCGTGGCTGGCTGCGTCTGGCGGATCTGCTGAAGCTGTTGCTGCGACTTGTACAGCTCGCGCTGTAACTCCTCTATCCGCTTCCTCTGCACCTTGATGATATCATCTCCTGAAACACGAACTGCGTCGTAAAAACACCCACGTGTGCTGCCTCTCAAATCAACGGCCCTCGCTCGAAAGTCTCATCGCCTCTCGCGCGCGCACGCCAAACACTTAAAAGTGGCGCTCAATCTAACGAGGAGATTATCGAGATGACGTTTTTACCTGGCGGACTCGACGGGTCGTCGTGCTCGCTACTGTGAGGCGAGGCCGTTCGCGGGCTGTTGGGCTCGTCCTTCACAATAGAGCTCAACGGACTCTTGACCTGACAGCTGGAGTCATCCGTCGCCATCGGGCCAGGCGTGTCCATCAGGATATGACCCATGTGCGTCACGTGCGGTCCGGTAGAGTTGGAGATCGAGTTGCCGCTGGACGACTCCGTGAAGGGCTTCAATCGTTCAATCAACTGCGGCTTCGATCCCGATACCGGCAGATTCCGTCGTTTCAGTTCCACCTTGAGGTCGCTCACTGCAAAGAAATACGCGAAATTATTATTTTTTCGTTTCTTCTCGCGGCGGATCTTTCGCGCACGTATCCCCAATGCGACTCGAGTATACCTTTCATATCTTCCAATTTGCCCAAAGGCCTCAATGGAGGCTGTTCCGAAGGATTGTTCGAAGAATTCGACGGAGCCGGACTGGCGGCGTTCGCGCTACTTCCGCTCACGCTACCAGCATCGCTCGCGCCGCTACTTGTGAGCGACAGCGGCTTCTGCGCGGCCGGCAAGATGATCTGTGGATACTAAATAAATAAAGAGATTTTTTTAAATATATTTTGAAAAGCAAACATTTGAGAAAATGGTGCAAGCTTTTTTTTTTAGAAATAAAGTATAAACAAATTGTTCTATCTGAAATCACGAGAGGGACATATAATTCTTTTCGCTTTGCTTTAATACGCGTGCATAGAATGCAATGCACACTACCTTGTGCTGCCACTCGAGCTGCCATTGAAGGAACAGCTGTTGCTGCTGTAGAAGCAGCTCGTAACTGGTCTCACCGGGCTGCGCGCCGCCGAGACCGGAAGTGCTAGACGACGCCGACGTCTTCTGCGCGTTTGGCGGTCCCTACAAGCAAGAAGAAACATTACGTAAGGGAAAACGTATAGAAACGCAACGCACGCTCGACCATTCGTTCGCAACGGGTTGGCGGCGCGACTCGCAACCCGAATAAACCCCGCCTTTGTGCGTCGCGCTTTTACGTAACGAAGGCCCGCGACCCGTGAACAGATTTGAGATATATTTCCTGACATCACTGTCTGGCGCCTTGGTGCATCGGTGAAGCGGGGGGGGGGGGGCCAAGGTAGATGACGTAGCTCCGGTTCAGGCCGGGCCGAGTGATAAATGATACATCAAGATGTTTTCTGCGCCCTCATTTGCACGCCCATTCCCGGCTCGCTTTCACACCGGCTCACGCTACATCTCGGATGTTTTAGGGGGCCCGCGCGTCGTACGGGGAGGAGGGGAGGCCCAGGGCGGCTCTCTCGATTCGGCTCGGCGTCTATCGGGGCCCCCGCGGGGGAAGAAGCGGACCCCGCGCAGCCCGCTCCCTGGCTTCCTCGCTCTTAGGTGCAATTAGCGCTCGAATTACTCAGAGCTAACGAGGTGGGGCCCCCGGGACCCCCCTCTTTCTCTCCGGGGAGATCGCGAGAGTTAATCACCCGATACGATCTCCCTCCGCGGCTCTCCTCCGGGGCACTCTTGCGCTTCTTCGCCGCCGCTCTCTGCGGCGCGGCGCGGCGGCCCACGGGAGCCGGGATTCACGGTTCGTGCTCCGTGCTCGTTTTTACCTCGTCCTTCTTCTTCTCCTCCTCCACGGCCACCTCTTCTTGCTCTCGCGTCGTCCTTTTTGCCCGTCTCGTCGTTTTTTTTTTGCCCGGCTGGTTGCCACGCCGAAATGCGGCCCTCCGTTAGCCCACACTGGCCGGCACGGCAACTAGTTTGTAGTGCCACCCGACGGTCCCGGGGGTACACGATAATTATCGCGCGCCTCTGTGTACACTCCGGCCGTACCTCGGATCAAAAGCTACTACTTTGCACCTCGCGTTTCATCCGCTTATCGAATTTATCGCTCCGCGACCGGAGCGGAATATTTCCGAATAAAATTTGCTGGCTCGAGTTTACGGCCGAAGGGATAATTTAAGCTTAAGCTGGGAAATTTTGATGTACTAACTAAACGAAATTGCTAGCAGAAATTATACACAAGGAAAAGGAAAAGAGAAGGCATTATAACTTTCAGTAGTAATATCCGCTAATTCTCAGACTCAGTATTTTATCGCGTTCTGAATTAATTACCAAATTAAAGTTTGAAGTGATTTGAGTTCAAACGCGCGTGACGTGGAAGTCAATTTAAATTATCGTTAAATACTGCCTCTGATTTAATATTGTATTATTAATAATAACGCGAACTACTTTTTTTTTTTAATGTTGAGAGATAAAAATAATGCGCTAATTCTCGATCAGAGCAATCCGACTATTACGCAATAATCTATTACGTTTCACGCGATGAATCGGTGAGCGTGAACAGTGATGTCAGAATCTCTCTCTCTCTCTCTCTCTCTCTCTC
>NW_012027177.1:276926-282107 GCF_000956235.1 Wasmannia auropunctata | reverse complement strand
ACGTACGTACGTACGTACGTACGTACGTACGTACGTACGTACGTACGTACGTACTACTCTCTCTCTCTCTCTCTCTCTCTCTCTCTCTCTCTCTCTCTCTCTCTCTCTCTCTCTCTCTCTCTCTCTCTGTCTGTCTGTCGATGCGTTTCGAGAATACCCTTTAATAACTTTCATCGCGATTTCAATGGCCGTTCTGTGAAGACATAATGCCCCGGCGTAATAAAATCGATACCTCCCGACGAGAGAACCAACAGTATCATCGTCTGCACGGCACGGCGATAAAAGAAAAAGCGCGACGTTATGCCATCTCGCGCGCGCTGCTCTCCTTCGTGCAAGTCACAGGAGAATGACACGGTTGTTCTCGTCGCCCGAAATGTTGACACAATAAATTGAAAGCGAAACTTACTTTATACTCGTGGAACTTGATCGTGCGGGTCTTGGGCTGGCTCTTGGTCTTGGACTTCTTTCTGTTCTTGTCCTTCCCGGGGGCGTCGCTCCTTTGGCACGTGGTGACGGCGGCGGCCGCGACGGCGGCGGCTGCGGCGGCTATCGGGCTCGGCTGCGGCCGCGGGGTGATCGCCGCCGGCGGCGGCGCCGGGGGCGACGCTATCGAGATGTTGGACAGGGGGCTCAGGCTGGACGTCGTCGAGCCCAGGGACATCGGGCTCGGCGCCGGCGCCAATGGTAGGAGGGTTGTCGACGGGCCATTCGTCGTTTGGCTCGCCTATTAAAAAGAGGGAGAGAGATCTCGTACGGTGGTTTTTCAAACTCCTACAATGCGACCGGCATATACACGCGGTTATCGATCGCCATCGACATTAATTGCCACGGGCGATAACCTCGATAAATATCCGGAATTGTCATTGGGAATCGCGATTAATCTTCGTCGCGCTCGATTAGCGCTTCTATTGCCATCTAAACGTTTAGGAATCGAGCTCGAAAAACTGCTAATTCTATTAGATACGAAAGATACGAGCTCGATAACGCGATGTGTAACACGATAAAGGAATGGTTGTAAATGAATTGTCGTTCTTGCGCTAAACTTACCTGCGTAGACGCGTGTAATTGGCCCTGCTGAGCTTGCTGCTGACCCTGCTGTTGCTGCTGCTGCTGCTGCTGCTGCGTGCCGACAACGGTATTGCAGAGCTCGGCGAACGTCTGTATCGTCGATTCTGTGGATGTCTGCTGGAAGACGGGGGACGTCGACGAGACCACAACGGCGCCGCCGGTCGTCGGTATGCTCAGGGAGACCGTGACGATGCCCGCGGAGGCTGCCGCGGTTTCCAGAACGTCCGACGATCGCGACTCGAGCTGTGGCGAGGGCGCACCCTCCGAGCTCTGGGAGTCATCCTCGAAAGTGATATAGTGATCCGGGTGCTGGGGTTTCGTCACCTGACCCTCGCAGGTGGCCTTGAAGGGAATGTGACCCTCTGGGGGAGGAATTCAGTCATGGAAAAGCGTGTCGCGTAGGTCATATATATATATATACACAAAGGCTTCGAGATCGTAGAAATTGAATTTGACGTAACATTACGCTAATGAGTTAACATAATAAATAAAATATGCTTGATTTTTTACGTATATATGTTACCGTCAAAACCCATAATCCATTAGAATCCGAATTCATTAGTTAAAACTATATAGAATAGTTGATTAGACGTAAAGTCAAAAATCCATGAGAAACAATACAATTATAGACCTCGTTTTAACTATAATAAAACTAGTTTTATGCTAGTGAAATCGGGTTTTAACGATTATGGGTTTTGACGGTAACATATATATTGCATTTTTTGATATATTAGCTATGTACCGTTTAAAATGCTATTTTATATCAGTAGAGGCTATCGCGAGATACCTTTGACCGCCCTCTCGATGGGCTCTTCAGTATGAAGGATGTTCTTCTGGATGAGCTCGAGCGGCCCGGGTCGATGACTGAGCTGATCGTTGAGCTGATCGGCTAGCCTGGCCTTCTTCAGCATTCGCTGCCGCTCCGCCAGACTCGGATCCACGTGACCTACATCCTCGAGGATATGCTGCCGGACCAGCTCGTCTCTGCCCGGTCTCTGCTGGATCTTCGCCTTCAGCAGATCACCCGTCTTCGCCCGCTCCAGCTGCTTCCGTTGCTCGTGAAATGCCGGTGGCGTCTTCAGCGCTACGCGTGCGGGGGAGGAGAAAAGCATTCGTGTCTTTCATATCATACTTTACTTCGTCCGTTCGGGTGCGATTAAAGCTTTAAGCGCGACGTCGTCGCGCCGAAAATGTCGCGGTGAAAGCTACTTCGAGTATATAAGCATCGAAACGGGGACTACTGTCGTTGCAGCCTGCCTATTCGTAATTTTAGATCGCAATTTTCGGTCTTTTGGACCAGGTAAACCTTTCTTGAAGGAAAAAAGAAGAGAGCAAACGCGGGCGCCGATTTTCTTGGTACGCGACGTGACGCATGCGGCAGGCATCAATTTCCGGAACGATGGCCCTCGCGAGGCGCCGTTTTGGTGTCAACATTTTGGTTGACGCGTCCTCCGGCGGTCTCCCGCATTCCCGCGACGCCGTTAAATCGGTGAATAAATGATCCCCGAAGCGTGTGTCCCTATCACCTATTTCCGGACGCGGATGCGACGCGCGCAGAGACGCGCGCGCGCGAACGTCGTCATTACGTGCGGAATAAAAGGCAACGGGTACCACCTACGGCCGCGTCGTCGCCGCGATGTCGACGGCAGCGGAAATGTGAAAATACACGGGCGCCCTGGTATTTTAACCGCGTGCCGTAAGTTTCCATCCAGCCCGGTCGCGGCTGCAGCGGAACGGGGGGCACAACACCGCCGTGCCGCGCCGGCTCGGCTCTTTCCCCCGTCCGCCGCGGTTTTTTTTAGCGTCTTTCGAGATTAATCGCGGATGTAATTCCCTTGCGCGTCGTCGCGCAGGGAGATGCAGCGCGCTCCACCTCGGCCGATATTACTCTTCGGCTCGTTACGGAGAATTTACGGTACTTTTGCGAAGGGGCAAATAAAAAAAAAAAAGAAGGGGGCTTCCGATCTCTCTCGTACACGCGTTATAGAGGATCGCACGGGGACCGATCTATAATTTACATCTCTTCGCAGTACCGTGTGCTCCTTGGCTCCATTCTCTCGAGTAATCGCGATCGCGAAATGCGTCGCCGCGCGCGCTTCGCCTTCTCCTACTCGAAGCCAACATCGTTTCGCTTCCTTTTGAGATTGCAGAGATGTCAGAGGCTGAGACGTGCTCCAAGACATCTGACGTCCTTGCGCTTGCCTATTCTAATCTCAGACGAACTGTCGTCGACAGGGACGTCGTCGTTAATTTGCCGCAATAAACGGCGGCGTCTTCCGCGGTGTTGGAATGGGCTCAAGATTCGGGATGTAAAACAAGCGTGATCGCGGTGTTTCTACACGACGATTGACATCTCAGGGAGAAAAGCGTATAGGTCTATTTGTATATTTGCTACTTGTACTCGAGCAATGGGTATGACGATACGCATGATGATGTACGATTTGGCGCATACCTCGTTGCGCGGAGGAGCAGCAAATTTAGCGGATATTTAATACCGTCATAAACATAACGTATTATTATGTAATTGCGTTCAATTTCGCAGCATACCGGCCAAACAGTTCCCACATGTTTTAACTTTTCAGTGAATAATTTTCAGCGTTTTCGATATTTCATACACTTAACAAAATTTAGACCGGCAATTAAATTTTTCTTTAAACGTGCAGTGATCTCATAAATGTAAACTAAACTAATATCTTTCAAAATAATATGAGAAAATCACTTAAGACGTTAAATTTCGTAAAATCTATAAAGAGCTTTACTTGTTCAACAAGTAAAAATGGGAAAAGTAGTAATAGAAAAAAAAACACCAACGAGAGAAATTTTCCAGTTTAGAAAAACGTTTCGCGAAATTTCCGTCCATTTCCGAGTATAATCGTTTTATACGTAATCTGTCGGCTTCTGCGAAAACGGCTATTATTTTCGGGATGCGTGTGGCTTGACTTTAAAGCCCCCAGAAAGTTGCAGATGAATGAACCCTGCGCGCGCGGCATGGAAATGCACGTGCACACGCGCGGCTTCGCGGGTGTTAAAGTCGAACGAGGCCTATCAAACCGCGTATTTTCATCAGCCCGACGATATATACCGAGGGCGCTATAAACGCACACGCGGTAACAAGAGCAATATTTCAGGGTGTGTGACCCAAATAATTACTGGATGCTCGTGCTCTCGTTCGGGTAAACATTTGGTACCCGTCGTAAATCTACCGGGCAACTAGACCGGTCGACTCTTACGTCGCTTGATCGCTTCGGGGATTTTCGGGTATACGCCGCGCGAATGTTTTTACTTTTGCTTCTTCATTTAGGTACCTCGCCGCTGCATACCGCGAGAGTTTAGTTCATTTTAGCCCACGGTATACACAGCGAGGAAGAATGATCGAATGGTTTGTTGAACAGAGCGAACACGCGTTGCGCGGGAACGAAGGAAAATTGTGAAAACTGCTACTTGCTTTATAAGAATATGTAAACGCAAACATAACACTGGCCATTGGTTATTAAAATATATGCATAAATAATTATTAAAAAATTGTATATTTTTACATATACAGGGTGTCCCAGAATTGGCGCATTCGGAGTACAGGGCGTTATACTTTGTGCTAAAAGGAACAACTTTTTCCTTTAGCAAATTTTGATCTGACAAGTAATTGTGGCAGGAGAGCTGGTTAAAGTTAACGAATAATCGCTCTTATCCATGCGGCGCTCAGGGCCGGCGCGCGCTCCTCCATTCACTTGTTCCTAATCCTTGGCTAATATTTACAAATAGTGTCTTAAGATACTAATACGGCTCTGTTATAATTATTTTACGACATTTTAAGACTGTGTTTAAGACAGCCTTAAATATTAAGAATCAATTATAAATATCTTTTATTGCTTGAAATATAAATCATAAAATAAATATTGATTTAAAAAAATAAAATCAAATAAATATTGATAAATGGTATCACTGAACTTAAATAGTTTACTAATTCTTAAGTAAATCCTCAAGTGCTGGAAAATTGCTTTATTGTGTAACAGTGATTAAAAGTAATGTAAAATATTTAAGATATTTTTAAGAGCTAATTCTCTCTTTAATTTTTGCAATGAAAGATCGGAAGAGCACACGTCTGAACTCCAGTCA
>NW_012027177.1:196890-276906 GCF_000956235.1 Wasmannia auropunctata | reverse complement strand
TCACTCTTTCTTCTTAATATAAAAGTATCTTTGGAGTCGAAACGTTTGTACAAACTGTTAAGCAAGTTATACATGCTATACTTCTTGTAAAAATGTGGTATTAATTCACGCATACAACTGCTTACATAGGCATTTTACATGTTTTTGTTATTGATTTATTCCTGAAGCCTTATTGTAATTTTTCTTATTTATTAATATTAATTTTAAGTATAAGAATCAATTATGGATATTGGGCCTTCTTTCGTATTTCATTGTTCAAAATATGAATTAGTTAATAAAAATAGATATTAGTTTTCGTAAATGTTTGTGGTGTAGAGAGATATTCTCAAGAGCAAAATTAAGAGATCACTAAATTTTTGCAGAAAAATTGTCAATCTTTAAACTGTCATAATTTTGTAAAAAAGAAGTCATACAATAATCTTCGTAGAGCCATTTTAAAGGGCAAAGTTTCTACTTTCACTTTCATAAGTTGATTTTCCTCCAAATCAATATTTATTTTATTAACTATTCATATTTTAAGCAATAAAATATTATAATTAAAATATAGCAATGAAAGAAGGCCCGATATTTATAATTGATTCTTATACGTAAAATTAATAAATAAGAAAAATTACAATAAGACTCCGCGAATAAAGTTCTTCTGATATGATTCGATTTGATAATGAAGAGAATCTTTATGTACTAATGAATTTGCTCAATTTATTAATGCTCACATAAGCCAATTTACAAATAATAATATTAATATTGGAAATAACCGGAATAGTGAAATACACAGTCTTATACTTAAGACTGTATTAATAAGTACAGTCTTAAAATGACAAGTTTTTCGCATTTTTCATTGCAAAAATTAAAGAGAGAATTAGCTCTTAAAAATATCTTAAATATTTTACTTTACTTTTAATCACTGTTACACAATAAAGCAATTTTCCAGCACTTGAGGATTTACTTAAGAATTAGTAAACTATTTAAGTTCAGTGATACCATCTATCAATATTTATTTGATTTTATTTTTTTAAATCAATATTTATTTTATGATTTATATTTCAAGCAATAAAAGATATTTATAATTGATTCTTAATATTTAAGGCTGTCTTAAACACTATTCTTAAAATGTCGTAAAATAATTATAACAGAGCCGTATTAGTATCTTAAGACACTATTTGTAAATATTAGCCAAGGATTAGGAACAAGTGAATGGAGGAGCGCGCGCCGGCCCTGAGCGCCGCATGGATAAGAGCGATTATTCGTTAACTTTAACCAGCTCTCCTGCCACAATTACTTGTCAAATCAAAATTTGCTAAAGGAAAAAGTTGTTCCTTTTAGCACAAAGTATAACGCCCTGTACTCCGAATGCGCCAATTCTGGGACACCCTGTATATTAACTTTTTATACAAATAAATAATTTTAAAAATATGTATTTACGTAATTTAAAAAAAAAAACATAATTTTTTTGGGGAGGAGACGAGAGAAAATCTACTTCATTTAAAACATTTTTTTGTCGAGTTCTGGAAGTCGACAAAAAATGTCCTTTATGGAATGACCGATTTAATTACTGACGGATTAATTGACCGACTTGGAAGCGACCTAATTCGTTTCGCATTAAAACTCACAAAAACGACGAGTAATTGCCAATTTGTTTAATCGTTACGACGCAATTTACCACAATCTAGATGCGCCCTAGATATCGGTCCTGTACTTTTTACGTATCCTTGAGAACGGCGCGATAATTAACTCGTGCGTGTGTCAAACGATCCCACGTGTTGAGCGAAGATGTTTTTAAGACCGCGGGGACTAGCCGGCAATGACGTTCAATAACGGTCGCCACGAGAGTTACGTTGATCGCAACCATCGCGAGCAGCATCGGGCGAGAGTTTAACAGCTCCCCCCCCGAAGTCGTATATACGGGCGCGCAATTTTCCGCGGCGCGGAGAGGAAAAAAGAATGTGTATAAACGGTGTAATAAACAAGCGGATCAACACTTACGTGGCATGATGCCTTGCGCAACCAGCTGATTGATGGGTCGCCTCAGCATGAGCTTCACCTTCAGCGCTGCAACAGAAAAAGGGTGCCGCCGGTCATAAAGTGCGCCTCCTTAGTTATGGGGAAGAAATTAGGGGCCAATTCGAAGCGCGCGAGCGGCCTCCTCTTCGTGGAACTTTTATTCGAACGAGTGCGTTGCACCTCTCTCGGGCAGAGAGAGAGACGCGACGCGACGCGACGCGGCGCGGAGAGGCGCTCGCGCGTTCGCTCTCGTGAAATCCTCCCGTCTCTCGGCGGCGCGGCATCTCGCTCCAATTTCTGATGGGATTTCCGCGGAGGAGTCGCGACAGCCGCGAAAGCTCAAGTCTCGCCGACGCGCGGAGATGTGCTTCTATAAAAACCGCGGAGATCAAAGTCGATCATTCGCCCCAACTCGCGGCGTGGATCTTTTCCTGGTGCCGTTATTTATCCTGCGCATATCACGCATATCACGTCTTTTTGATCCTTTTAAAGAAGTAGCATTTAGAACAATTTTTATAACAGGGTGCTAATTAAAGGGAGAAATTAATCCGACTCTATTTTTATTAGCATTTATTGTTTTATTTAATAACATGTACAAAATATTGTATAAAAACAATAGCATTCTTAAGTTCGAAATAAAGATCTTATATATTGGAATATTATTTTAAAAGATATACATTGATATTTTTTAAAATCATATTTTTATTTTACGAAAGAAATTATATGAATGGGTTTTTTATATTTTATTACAGAAATATTTAATTTTTTCTTATTTATTAACTTGAAAAATTATTCTAAATTAAAATTTAAATTTACATAACCATGTGAAATATTCTTAATCGCATTGCTGACACATTTTCTTTCGGAAAAATGTAGATGCAAAGATGCGAAGGTACATTGGATCGATCAAAAAGATCGAGAAGATTCACGATTTCTTCTCTTCGCGCAAGATATACCCGAATACAAATTAACACACAAAGGGCCGGCGGTTATAAATACGCGCACGACGCGGGCCAGATTGCATAAATTGCCTGCGAAAGAGGAAGAACAAAAACCTCGGAGGCCGCATGGCCTCTGCAATCTGAATTCAAAGCGGCCAATGTGCCGGCGAAATGCCTGGCGCACTGCCTTTGAGCATAATGGCTCATCCGCGGTGGGATTTGTTACTTCAGCGCTGCCGCCTGAACCTCGTAACTGTGCTCAGGTCTCCCCCTCGAATCGTCAACGAACGTTAAATTGGCAAGCCCTCCCCCTCTTTCCTTTCGATCGCTCGCTCGTCAGCTCTTGTTGAAATTAGTCAGCGTTTGAATGAAAATCACTCTCTCGTGACGGCTGTGCGACGAGAGAGTTCTCTGCTCTGTACCGCCGTCGCCGCGTTGATGGAGCAACAATTAAATTCCTCGAGTGTGGTCGCATTTAGGATTACTATTTCGGGAATTGAAATATGCTCGCTGAGACTTCGGGCAACATTGTACCTTGGCATGAAATAACTTATATTCGCGATGCCTGCAGCAATTAATCCGGCTCGCTCGGAGTGATCTATCGCATTTATGCTTTGTATTCCTTGCGTAAACAACGTATACGGCGTGCCGAGCAAGACGAAATTATCGGACGGAATTTGATCCTTTATGCTTCCTTCTCTCGCTCGACAATGAGTTAAGTGCCATCGTGGTTATTAGCGTCCGTCTCCGCGTCATATAGTACCTTTTACTTTTCCATATAGCCGATTCTACCTTGGCATTTATTTTGTTTTCTCGCTCCGCCCCCTTTGTTCCGTCTCGAGACGCGCGTCTCGAGGAATTAATATTTTATTCGTTTCGCAATTCAGCCACGCTTTCGTGTACAGTTGCGACTCCCGCGTGTCTCTCTTAGTATTTTCGTCCCCACTGAAAGTATAGCCGACCCGCTACTTTTGTACAAAATGCGCAATCGCGGATATATACACAGCAGCTACACGTTCCGAACGTGATTTCCAGGCTCGATAAACCGGGGGATACCGATCGAGGAATGCTCGTTAAAGGGATAAGCCATCGTGATTAAAGCGCGTTGATAAGATTCCGTAGTGTTTGCTTGCACCTTGTGTGTATCTACGGTTATAATAATTCCTACTCGATCGCGATTCCGAATCTCGGCGCGTTCCGCGATTATCCGCGGCTTCGTAATAATAATAATTCGCGCGCTAATTAGCGATTCCGTTCCGTCGAGGTTAAATCAGGTTAGTTGTGCTGAAATAATAAGTTCGCCAACTCTCCGCTCTATCCAGTCTCTTTAATAATAACTACGGCTCAAACTCAACAATATGTCGCAATTGCGTCGCTGCTCTTTATGGACAATCGACTTCGATCAGCCGATGTCGCAATCGCGGCCGCGTTTTATGAATTGTCAGGATATATCTCGTGGACTAAAAAAAAAACCTCAAAGCAACAAGACAATCTTAAAGATTTTTCTTTCATGTTTTTTCAAAAAATTGTAAAATTCAAAAATTTCTGAAAATTCTCAAAATAATGATTGTAAATTCATTGCAAATTAATGAGTTGAAGGTTCGTTTCATTGCACGGTTTCAATCTCGACTTCCAACTTCATAATTAGAGGGATGAAGATTCGAGTGAGCCGGAGATCCGCGCGAAACGGAGCATATAGCGGAGTAAATTTCAGATTAAAACACCAGAGGAGAAGGATAAGAGACGCGGAGAAGATAGATGCTAACGACCAGAGTGGCGTTAGCTACCGAGAGATATGCCGGACCAAACGATGGCTCCTCCACCCCCTCCGTCCCTTCTCTCTCTCTCTCGCTCTCTTTCCCTGTTTCTCAAGCACGGCGCACACGTGCATAGTTGCGCACGTGCATAGTTGTCCCGTGTAGCCGGTGGCACGGCAGGTTACGACTTCGTGGCTCGTAGTCGATCGCGCTTACGCGAATTCCCACCGTGCTTTGCATTTCTGGGAGCTACTCGTCGTTATTTCGCTCCATAAGCCACGCCGCATCGCGCTGCGCCATCATGGCTAATTTCTTAACCCCGTGGGGTCGAGCATCCTCCCGAGTTCCGCGCGCAAAATCGAGTTTCAACACGTTGTAATTAATGGCGATACGTACGAGAGAGAGAGAGATAAAACGGGGAAATAAAATTCGAGAAGATAACTAACATATTCCGCAGCTTACGAATAGACAATAAAAAAAATATTCGAAGCAACAGATTTAGATTTTATCATCCATTAATTATGTATAATAAAAAAATATTTAATCTACACAAAAACCCTTTAAAATAAATAATTTTATTGCATTAAGCGCTTTTCTTGTAAAATATACGAAAGAAAATATTAATTTACACCCATTTTCATAATATACGGTTAACGAAAAAGTTAGGTTAACTAAAACTTGAAAGTTAATTAAAACACACTTTCATAAGCTTATAATCAAATAAACTAAAGGTTATGTGTACATCAGTTAAGTTGATATCAAGTTAACTGATTGGTTAAGTCCTAATCAAACGTCGTTAAACAATAAACTTCTTGGTAATTTTTAACCATTAGGTGACCATGCATTGTGAAAATGGGCTTTAGAGATATATGGAATATACGTGTGCAATATTAATAAAAGTAGTTCAGTTTTTTTTTGTTTTTCATTAAAATTGCGTTACTCCTCCATCAATCTGAGAGCAGCTGTCATTATTTATATGGAGCTCGCGTGTACAAATACACGAGTGATTAATGCGTCGGAGCATTGCTGAGAATGCTATCTATCATATTCCAGTATTTTCCAAATGTTTACACAGTAAACACAATAAATCTTGCGCGGCGGACACCTTTTACGATTGCAATAAAACTCGCACGACGATAACATATCGTATTGATATTATCGACGCTATACCCTTCCCTATGTAAATCCCATCGTGATTCGAAATCGATGGGTCCACTCACGCGAGCGTTTACTTGCACGCGCGGATGCATCTCGCGCAAGGGGTGCTCACCGTCGAAACCAAATTCATTACGGCGCGGGCCTCCCACGCATCGGGCTCTCCCCCGTGTTAATTGCAAAGTTTCCGGATGCCGTGGGATATGGGAACCACGCGCCGCGCCGCAGGCATTCGTGCCATCCATAGAATGCAGATTTGTGTCGGTGCATTCCTTGCCGGGGGGATAAGGGGGGGAAGAGGAGGGAGGGAAGGGGGCGACTATTATCCCCACGTGCAACGAAGGCGTACAGCCTTTACCACTTTGATTCTCGCTTCGGTCCCGTTTCTTTTCTTCGCTCCGCGAACACTCGCGCTAATTCAACGGGTAGTAATCGATCCATTTGTATAAGAATAATTGGATAACACTTTGGTTGTGACATTATAAGTACTACTATAATCGATGCGAATTTTACTTCTTGTCGTAGCCTGCCCACAACTAATCGTAGAAAAATTAACTTTTAAAAAACTTTTAGTAAAAGCCTTTGTTAACCCTTAGTACACACGATTGGGTTATTCGTGTCGACTGTAATTATTTATAACATTTACGTATAATTTTTTTATATAGGTATACAACTTTATCCTCTAAAGATGTTAAAATATATGTAAAGAGTCACTTAATAATTTTTTTATACTTCTTCCTTGTGAAAAATAATGAAAATTAATCTGAACGATGTGTAGTATATAGTAAAACACCGGAAAATCATCGCGTGTGTATAAAGGGTTAAGATTAAAGTCGCCGAAATGCACGCACAAGTCGCCACTTGTGGCCGACATTCGACGCACGCGACGCTATTATTCCGATCCGCGGATTTCTGCGAGACCTGCGGAGACGTATAACTGAAGACCACCCAAAAGGCGGTCCGCATCGTCGGTTTTACGATCATCTTGCTAACGCGTCCCTCACGCGTCTGCTTTACGACGATGAGACGCGGTCGGCAAATAAATCAGCGCCGACCGGAATCCTAAGCGCGGCGTTAAAGCGTTAAAGAGTTCCGGAAAGACACCGGATTCCCTCGCCCGGTCCCATAAATATTACGCCTTCGTCAATTCGTTACCGCCTTCGGTTCTGACCCCAATTATTTTTTTCTTGTCTCTTCGCGGTCTTGCTCTTCAACCGATTTCGACAAATTACCGGTCGCGTTCCAGCGATCGATAATCCCGCGTGCCTCTCGCAAGAAAGCGCATAAAACGTGACGCTATAACACCATATGCACTTAACGCGATGCATTTACTTACGGGGGGAGGGAGAAGGGTTTCTACGACCGGGGGACATTGGCGCGTTCTAACAGGACAATTTGCAGCGTCCAAGCAGAAATTATCAAATCGATATTATTCAGAAAGGCCTATGAATATAAGGGAGCTTTTGCAGTATATCATGTTAAATTGCGACACGCGTTTATTGGAGATCCTTACGGCCGCAAGTAATTGCATCCCGATAGGGATGCAAACTCTGGCAAATAGAGATTACTCTTCGATTGTGATATCAAGTGTCTGTGGTGTCTTATTAAAAATCTACAATATGAATGTTGAATACCCTTGGAATTCTATGGGATTAATTATTCGCGGTACAGTAAATGTGGATTATTGCGGCGATCTCAGTCTTACATTACAACGCGCTCAGCACACGCGAGTTTAGCATTCATCAAAACGCGGAACGCCAAAAAAGATTTCTATTTCGCGAGCACATTTTTAATGAAGTCATCGCGAGCCCGATAGAGTCCCTTCAACCGTGTCGTCACCGTGTGAGACACCGTGAGTGGGTGGATATAGAAGTCGGGCATTCACGAAATAGAAAGACGTGTTGTAAGCCCTCGCGTAAGATACGTTTACGTCGGGCGGGGGTGATCCAATAATACGGCAGCTTTGGGTATAAATAAAGCCTGCGAGCGCCCGGAGATCGGCGAGAGAAGTCGTCTTGTCGTCTGCTCTCTTTCTCTCTCTCTCTCTCTCCTCTTCGGCATACGCTCTTCCCCCGTGTGTGCAAACGCTTATCTCTCCTGTCCACCGCTCTCTGCGCGGTCTTCGATCTTCTAGTTTCATTCTGTCTCACGTTTTATCGTCGCGCGCGCGATATTTTCTTCCTCTTTCTTCCTAGACGTGTCCTCTTCGCGGACAGAACGGAACGTGACAATTTTTCTCTTTTCTTCTTTTTTTTTCGAAATAAAAACCAAAGAAGCGCCCTCCCCCTCACTCCTGTCCCTCCACGCCTACGTGATTTTCGGGAGACGAGCGGCGTAAACACATCCCTCCGAACGCCATGGAATATTCCATTCCCCAAATAACCGGCCACTTTATCAACCGGCAGTTGCGGAACTCTCGATGGGAACATTGTAGTCATTCTACGCGAACTATTTTGATCTTTCGTTATTTACTCGTAGTCTAGAGAGACAAAAAGTCTTCTGAAAAACTCGCGACTTCGGGCGATATTTAACTTACGCGCACTCGCATTCTAATGGAAGAGAGAAACGCAAATCATCATCCTTTTAATTATTGCAACGCATGAGGTGTAATTTAATCTTCGAAAGTTTACCGTATTCTTATCGCAGATTAGCGAAATACATATTAAATGTAATTTCTTTTAATTTCGTGTAATTTTTGCCAAGTATTTTTTACAAATATTTTTACATTGTACTGTGACGGTCGCTGCCTTTCCATTAGAATACTAATTGGAATTCATCGTCAAATTTATCGGCGACCGGTTGAATTTTTCAGAGTGGCGCGTTTCCCGCCATTGTTTCCCGACCGAGCACAGCTGGGCGGAGAATGCACGCCTGTGTATGTACTTACGTCAAAGAGCTTACGGGGAAGGACTGCGAAGGCACAACCGTGAATATCGTCGTTGTGACGAACGCCCGATGGCGTCCGTCTGACGTTCTCGTCGCACTTTATATTCCGCTCATTACAGCATATTTATATTTAATTGACATTCCCGCGCGTTATTTCCTATTCGCATACAAGCGTTGCGAATATAGACTTACAAAAGAACGCATTAAGACGACGAAGACGCGTTTCGTATTTATATGTTAGATTCGATTGCGCTTCCTACGAACGTATGTCCGTATAATAATAATAAAATAACCAAAAAATAATTAAGAAAAGTTTCTGCGAAAGAAAATAAATAAAATTATATAGGTACAGCTAAATATTAAAATATATACAAAAAGAATTGAAATTTGATCAACTAAAAAAATGATAATAAAGGAATGAAAGAAACAAGGATATGCAGTGTGACGATACGTAAAATTATGTGCTAAAATAATAATAACGAAAAATAAAAATAACTAAAGAACGTTCCCTTCAGAAACAAATAAAATTATATAAAATATTTAGAAGAATTTATAAAAACTAATCGTATTAAATATGAAACGAATTTAATTAAATAAGATGTATAATGATGAAAGAATGGAAGAAACTGGGCGAAACGACAATGCGATGTGACAATACTGTACGGTAATATTGTGTAATATTATTAGGCAAATATCTCATATCCAATTATATTTGTCCATGCATTACAACAAACATTACCGCAGTTAACTAATTATTAATCATCTAAAATCTTCATTTTAGAGTGGGAATATATGCGACGAGCAAATTGACATACGTATACACGTGAAATTATCCTGTCCTCGGCAAATTATGAACGCATCGCGCAGACTTGCGTATCTTTCTCGCGACGAGAGAGAGAGAGAGAGAGAGAGAGAGAGAGAGAGAAGTGCGTGTGTAATATGTTTATAATTACTCCGCTAATTAATTCGCCTAATAGGATAATCAGCGTGCGAGATGCGATTTATTCCGTTTTTTTTCACGTCGGGGGAGGGAGAGAAAAGAGGGAGAGCAGTGCGCCTACGTTCCTCCAGTTGTTCCAGCCGCGCGCGCGGCCATGGATCGCGTGCGCTTCGCGGCGCGCGGTAGCCGGGAGGTACCGCCGTTTAATGCGCCGATCGTGCGATACGCATACAAACGCATTCACGCGCGCGCGCGCACGTTACTTATAAGTGACTTATAGAGCTCGCGCCCGTCTGCTTCGTGTACATTAGCGCTCTATGTAAGCTTAACACGGCTTCGGCACGCTCCGCCTACCGGCTACGCCTTCTAATCGACGTGCGCACTTGTTTCTTTCATAATGTCCCCCTTCGGAGGAGCGATAATGACGCGCGGATTTACATTTTTCCCCTGTGCGTTTATGTTTATTATAGAGAGAGAGAGAGAGACTCCCGCGCGTCGAGCGCTACGCCGCGCCGTCGTCGCACCTTGAGTTTTCTGCGCATTTAACGATCGATTTATCCCCGATGCGCAAACGGCATTATCTTTGTTGGTCATCAGCAGCATCGAGCGCGGGTAAATCGTTTTCCTTTGAAAATTACGAGATCTATCGATTTTTTAAGTTTTCTTTTTGCCTCTGGAAACGTAGCAATGAAATACTTTGTAAGAAATATGAGAATTATTTTAAATGTATAGATATACATATGTAGTTTAGAGTGGATTTAATAAGCAGTTTGAAATGGAAATGGAGCAATTGTGTTTCTCTATACGCAGGTATTAATATTTACATCGCGTGTTATGTATCGATGTGACGTGCATTTCGATGTAATCGCACGGCAACAACTGCGGTATTTTATTATATAAATACACTTGTCCCCGCAATCCTGAACTACATATTAAAATAATTCCCAGATAGATTTCCTTCGAGATCCGCTATCTGCGCTGCCATATTACATATACTATATGTATGTCGCGCGGTTTATTTAGTTGCTCGGAACTGCTCCAGAAATAGCCTAAAGCATAACAGATATAATTCGCTTTGAAATATAGCCTCCCCGGTCTCAGGTGGTTATACACGAGTCCCCCCCCCCCTGGCTTATCCTCTCGTATACTCTCCGCGCGCGTTCAACACGCGCATCCGTATGCGCGCGCGGGCCCGCGGATCGAGTGATCATCTGCGCGGCCGATGGGCGTGGAAAGAATTCCGGAGTCAGCCCGCTTAGAGGGACGATCGGTCCATCCGGCACATCTCGCCGTATCTGCACCATTTACCGTGTCGCTCGCACGCCGAAGGAGAAAGAGGGAAAGACACATCGTCGGAGAGCCGACCGTCTGGCGCTCGTAAATTCTGCCCAAAATTCTTAAATATCACGATTCCCTCTCTATTTCTCGCTCCCCCGCCTCGGTCCCCCCTTCACCCCCCCCCCGGCGACCCTCGCACGAGAGAGGAAACCAGTATTTTTAATCGCGCGCGAGCGCGTTTCTTCCCCCGCGCCATCTCCCACGACCCACGCGCGCATAGAGGAACGTTGCACCACACGCTCTCGCGTTATACGACGGGCCACGCACAAACCTGGAGGATCGGCAGGATGAGAGAGAGAGAGAGAGACGCGCGTGTGTAGCACGCGCGCGCGCGCGAGCGCGATGTCCCTCCTAAAAACGGGGTTAACAACACTGAAATCTATTTATTTACCGGGATAAATCACCGGGAGCTTTACGACGGTGCGTATATTACGCAAATCGGGGCGTTATATCAATCGACAAGAAGAGTTCGCATGCCTTTTTCCTCTTTCGCGTTTTTCCCGCTCGCAATCTCCTCCCCGCGAGAGAGAGAGAGAGAGAGAGAGAGAGAGAGAGAGAGAGAGACGTCTTCTACCCTCTTTTTTTCTTCGTCTCTTCCGCCCGTTTCCTCAACGACCGGCCGCATTTCTCGGCCGCCGATGTTCTCGCCTTATTTTTTCTTTTCGCAAAGAGGATGCCGCATGAGAGATTTTCGTATGCATTTGACGAAAAAGTTATGTCATCTACACTGTTAAATCTATAGTGTCAAACTGAATCTTACTTAAGTCGCCACTGCTCTTACTTAATAAATATTATTTTTACTAAATATAGTTATTTTTAAATAAAACAAACCCAAATTTGGGTTAAATCTGAACTGTTTTAAATTATTTAACTCCATTGTTTTAGTAAAAAAGAACTATTTATTAAGTAAGAGCAGTGGCGACTTAAATCAGTTTGACACTATAGATTTAACAGTGTAAATTTCATCATTTCGCGTTTCTTTTTTTGCATAAAGTATTTTTCTGGAAAGAGTGACGCTAGTTTGCTTTGAAAAATCTTACTGAAATTGCAGCGTCAAGTTTCCTTAAGTAAATTAGATATCCGACACGTTCCACAGATTGAAATATTTTCAGCGCGAATGCGCCGGGCTTATGGATTATTTCTCGTCTCTTTTCCTGTTCCGATCTTTTTATTATTCTTTCTTGATATCGTGCTCCTCCTTTTTCGCTCTTCTTAGATGACGACGACGCACGAGGTGCCGAATGGACGTCTGGCGCGTTGCATCGTACTTCGAGCTTGTAAAACTTCGCCATTACCCCCGATATTTCATGACGATCCTCATCATCCTCATCGCACATCTATCTATAAACGCCATACGCGCGGGACATATCCGGGACAGATATTTATTTTTGAGAAACTTTAACTGACATTGCGGAACAGACATTATTTATAATATTAATGAGTTTTTATTTATTAATAGTCTTTTTGTAAATTTTAATTACGTAATTTCTTCATTAACACACAAGTAATCACAAGCTTCAAATAATATTGTTGAAATGTCACACTGAGAAAAAAATAATTTTTCAAAACTATGTTTTATTATAATTTAATTGTCTAATGTAAATATAATTTATTATTACTAACATTACATTGTTAAATCTATAGTCAAATTTAATCTTATTCAAATAGCTACTGCTTCTTAATAAATAGTTATTTTTTACTAAAACAATAGAGTTAAATAATTCAAAGTTCAAATTTGGGAGTAATTCCATTGTTTTACTTAAAAATAATTATATATTAAGTAAGAGCAGTGGCGACCCTTAAGTATAGGGTTAAATTTGACACTATAGATTTAACAGCGTATAGCGCAATAACCCCTATAAAATTCTAATCATAATTATTTTCTCAAGTCTACTACAATGGAATTGTAGTCACCAAATATATTTCTTTCAGTGTACAAGAGAAGGTTATACCGTTATACATGTTAGCTCCGCGCTTTCAAACTGCACATCGGTTTAGATTTGGAACGCCAAATCGGTCGGAGGAGGAGTCGCAGAAATCACAGTCGAGAGAAATCGCTCGACACATCTGTGTTGCGATAATTATACCACTGTGTGGGCCGGCTGACAATGCCTGTACCGGCAACGAGAGATATGGATGTCAGTATCGGCATTGTTCCGAGCGCGTTTCGACTATCGCGGCCGGTAGATCAATCGTTTTTTTTTTTTGCGCGCGATAAACACCTGCCACCGTTCGAAGCCGGGAGACGCGGCTTCTTACGCGGCGAAAGTCAGGCCCCCGAGGCATATTAATTAGCAACTGCAAGAAACGAATAGCCGGCCGAGCGCGCGGATACACTCCGGTATCACATCGCGAGCTCGCTCACGGTGTATGTAACGTTTTTGTCTCGCGCGATTTCGCAAAGGATTATTACAGGAACAGGCGCGCGCGCGCGCGATGTCGAATGATCGGAAAGAGAGAGTCAATCCCGCGCAATCGTAATTATCCCTTAAAAGGCGGGATAACCGTAAATAGGTGTTACATTTCAGAATTGCGTAGAATTGCGAATATTAGAGGTAAATACGGACATAATATGGGGAAAAAATGCCCGGCTTTCAAGCGGTCTGCTAGCCTATTAATTTCTTTTTTCCCCGATCAGTAAGGATATTTAGGAACAAGATATATGTGTTTGTGACAAATTCGCGTGCGTCTCTCCTCCAAGCGAGCGGACTGCGTCGTATATAGAATCTCGCGAGGTAAGCGACGTTCCGGCCTGTCGCGTGTCAGGAGTCCAAGACGCCGCCTTCGCCGATCATCGCCCGAGCCTCTGGTCGCAGCCGTGAAAAGCGCGGGTCGTCAGTAGGAAAGCAATATACGCACGCATCGCGAGCGCGCGCGGGCCCACCCACGTGTCCGTCCGCGCGCGTTTAGCCTCGCGTTCGCTGGCGTGCTGGATACTGGCTGGCGCGGGCAGCGCTCGCACGCCCCTCCAGGTGAAACTGTTTCCTGTGTCGCAAGCCGCATCTCTCATTCCTGAAGGGTCCGCGCGCTGCCACTCTCTTTCTCTCACTCTCTCTCTTTCCTCCTCGACTTCCTCCTCGCCGCGCGGTTCACCCCGCTCGCGTGCGCCGTCTTATTCTTTCTCTTGCGACGTAGTAATATATCTGGCCCGCGTGGGCGGCCCACGTGGGCTTGACAGCTAAGCCCACGGGAAACTGGTTACACCCACAACTACGGCCCGACTTTACGCCGCGAAGAGAAGAGGCACACGCCAGGTAGGGTACACACTTTGCTCTCGAGCACGCCGGCTGGCTGGCTGGCATTTTGGTAAAACGGCAGCGGACACGTGGCCGTCTCTTTCTCTCCGTCCGATAATCGTGTCTTTTTAACTGTGTCTTCCGTTTTGGCGTTGCGTTTTTCTCTGCGCGCGAGTCATTGGCGAGTAATAAAATACGGGAACGGGGAATATCGTTCTAATATTTTCTTTCGAACCAACACGATATCGGCTTTTGCGTAATTTTTGTATATTTCTCAAGAAGTGTTACCGCACAGATTTGAGCGTCACAATCGCTACGACGGGGATTGGTTCGACCTCAATAAATAATGGCGTTATAATTTATGTTAATAGGCAAAGCGTCAAGTCTATTTTCATTTCCCTTCTGCACAATGATCGAGAAGAATATAATAAGCACGCATAACTTAGAAGCACACAATAATTTTCTGATTTTACAAGCGCAATAATATTTTTATTTTATAAACCTGCACCTCTTTAGCGAATGGGTCCAGAGCGATTTATAAATTGGATCTTCCCGTTACATCATGTTCGTTCTACAATTTCTACAACAAATTTCCAACCGTGCATTTCGCCTTTTTTTCGTTGCCCAAGGCACATTAAACGAGGATCGAACAAGCGCGTCCGTCTTCGTGCCATTTCCCACGAAAAAGTGGCAAGCTCTCCACGGCGAGGGGACAGAGGGGAGGCGGGAAGACGTCGTTTCCGCGGAAAGCGAGTCGTTGCTGGCGGAAAAACGGCGTCGAGCGAGCTCATCTAGCGTGTCTAATAAACACGAGCGCGTCTTCCGTCTTGGCGTTGCGTTTTTCTCCGCGCGCGCGCGCGCGCGCGCGGATACGCGTGCGTGCGATGCGTGCATGCGTACGTGGATGCGTGAGCGCGAGCGCGGTTACGCACACGCTTCGCGGACAATTAATTTATCTCTCGGGGCGGTCTGAGATCACGCTCGCGCTCAGGCTCACTCGCAGACGTACGAACGAACGGACGGACGGATGGACGGACGGGTGGAGGATCGGACGCACGGATGGACGGACGGACGCGAACCGTTCCAGAAATGGAGTTGGTTTCGCCGGTTGGGAGATACGATCGTATACGTACGTACGTACGTACGTAGCGCACATATCGTACGGCGGCCGCATACGTAGAGAAAAACGCCATAACTCCGCGTCGTATATGGCGGCAATGCACAGGTGCATGCCACCGTACAGCTACCCCGTTGCCCCTTCCCTCTCCCCCTCCCCTCCCTGCGTCATCGTTGCCACCCTGTCTCCTCGTCCCTTCGTCCCTCGATCGGACGTGCGCGCAGAATGCCAATTGTTTCTCCGCCTCTCGCAACTTCAGGCCTCACTCGCGGCGCGCTCGCGCGATATCAGAACCACTGTTGCGCTTGGTTCCCTCCGTTTCACGCCGTCCTCTTCGTCCCCCCCCCTTCACTCCTCCGCGATCTCACGGCGATGATCCCCCCGTCGCTTTCCCCTCGTTCCACCCCTTCTCGCTCGCTGAAAACCCGATCGCGATACACACGCGGATCGTAGGTATCGGATACCCTATCCCCCTATACGATCCCCGTTTCTCTCTCTCTCTCTTGCAGAGAGACTCGGTTGCGATATCCTCGAGAGCTCGAGTGCGCGCGAGATATACTTCTTCTGCGCGACTCTGTATTATCTGGCTTCTTATTCCAGTCGCTTCGCCAAAGACAAGCAGCACGATAAAAAATAATTAGTATATATATATGTATCGGCGGCGCGTTTCTAGAAATAGACCGGTCGCATAATCGCGCGCCGATTCCGAGACAGCTTTGGAAACCTGGCAAGTCGACTTGGAGCGTATTCCGCCGCCGCCGCCGCCGCCGCGGGGCTCATGTGTGCGAAGGGAAACCCATATACGTTAGCGCGATCGGTCCGCTCGCCTCACATCCCGAGGAACGTTTCTCAAAGACGGCGCCTCCTCCGTGGAGAGGTCGAGCGAGCCCCGCGAGGGAGGAGCGATATTCAATTCTGTCGGACCGGCATGGCTTACCTGAGGTCTATTTATCACGTCAACGCGCGTGACGGACGCAACGCGATTTCTTATCGAAAAATCCCGCAAATATTCGACCCGGACGACGATTCATCCAATTCTTAATTGGCCGTCAAAGGGACTTATATAATATACATTTCCAGAAGTTGTCTCTTGTATCTTCTCTTCATCCGATCACGCGCGCGCCTCTCTCTATCTCTGCCTAAACCGGATCTCGACCGGATGAAACGGTACCCGTAACGACCCGCGCGGGACGACACGCCTCATCGAGCAACGAGGTGTAACCGCGACAGAGCCACCGAAAGAGAGACACTCGCTCGCGCGCAACAGCGGTGAGAGTTGACTTTATGAATGAACGGAGCGAAGGGCGAGCGTGGGCGCGAGCCCACGCGCTTTATCATAATCGAGAGAGACCTCCCGGCCTAGTCCGCCGCCTGCCATAACTGCCCAGGCATAGAGCAAGGTTGCTCTCGTGAAATCGAACGCGCTCGCTCGCCCGCTCGCCCATTCGATTATATGCACGATTACGCGTGGCGGTAATATACGTGTTGCGTTGCGCGTCGCGGATGAATGAAACCGCGCGCGCGCGAGTGCGGGGCCCGCGTCCGTTTCCTTCATTCATGCCCGCGCGCGATTTCGTAAGCGCCCTTTCACGCCTTCGAGGGACCCCTCCTCGGCGCGAGTGTGCGCCGCGGAAAGGTTTTAAAGGTGATCTCACTCGCGACCGCTCCATCCGTTCTATCGTGACCAAAAGGACGATTCAACGATTATAGTGTTGGCAACTTAATCGTACGATAATTTTTAATATAATTAACGATTATACACCCTCTTCCTTTAAGTATTTTCAAAAATATTAAGAAAAAAATTGTCAACAGATTTTGCCTAAATCTTATATGTGGGGCTGCGTGTTTTGCGTCTTCAACTTATTGTACTGCGTTTGTAAATTGTTTTGTGGCAAATTGGCTATATATTTTCTCAGATGAATAAATAAATATAATATTCAATCGATCCGTTAACTTCTAGAAAATATGTCGGAAAATTGATGCGAAATGAATTTAGACTCGCCTTCAATATAGAAGTAGAGTTTATTTCTCGGCTTGGAAAATAATTATAACCGCGGGATCGAGTTTTCAACTGCGGTTCAGTTCGCGCCGTTCTTATCCGCCGGGAGATTCTCTCGCGCTCCGACAGATCGAACAAGACGGACAGCCGTTGCCTTGAGGCGCAAGAGGTGTACCTCCCTTCGTACCTTCGCTTCCTTCCTCCGTCAGTCCGTCAGTCAGTCTGTCACCTTAACACGAATACGCCACGGGGATGAATAATCCATGGGGCCGGGGAGTGCGCGCCGAGAGAGAAAGAGAGAGAGAGAGAAAGAGAGAGAGAAGCGGGAGCGAGGGAGAAAGAGAAAGGGACAATGTACGCGTCCCACACGGGAATTTCAGGTGTTTCGACTAACGAGCGATTTGCATGAAACAACGAGGACGTACGCGCGCGACGACGACGGCGAGCGGAGGGTGGGGGTAGAGGGGGAAGGACGGCGAAGGGGAGGACGAACCAGTTTCGAATCGCGCGTCGGATACCACATTCGTAACTGCGTAATGCGTGTAAGTCGACGACGTAAGCGTCCTGTCGTCTCCTCTTCTCGATTTCCCCCTCGGAAACCGCGAAGCCGAAGGACAGAGAGAGAGAGAGGAGAGGGAGAGAGAGAGAGAGGAAAAGAGAAATTGTAGCAATTAAATGCGATAATAATAACGATAATAACGCGTCGCTGCGCTCCGACAGGACCTAATTAATTCCCTCTGACCGCGTCAATGCGGCTTATATGCATTTTTTTGCATAATAACGGCGGTCCGCGCGTCCTCACGCTGCAGATTGTTTCGAGAGATTTTTTTTGCCGCGTAAAAATATATGGCAGGATGTCGTCGGATGTTGTTGTCCGTGGTGGATTCCTCGGATGCCGGCCTGCCGCGCCGCGCCGGTCCCGCCGATATTTTTGCCGCGCGTATTTCACGGAACGCGTTCATCGCGTCGCAATTATACCGCGAGCGGTGACAGGTGAACACACGATTCAACGCGGAAAGTAATAACCGAAGATCGGAGGGAGGAGAAAGAGAGAGAGAGAGAAGGAGGGAGGGAAGGGAGAGGAGAAAGGGGTCTCCCTCCCCTTCCGACACACTCGGGGTCCCCTTCGTTACATAAATTGCGCGAAACGTTCTGTCACGCGGTTTCACTCCCTCCCCCTGCAGGCATGCCGGCTCGCTGCCCGTCTTTATGCAACGCTATATGAATTATTGCGCAAGGGAAGGAAAATAATTAACCGCTCTGTAATAACGACTCTTAAAATTCCACGGCGGAAACGAGCGCGAATTGTCCCGTCGAGTTGTCGTCGAATGTTAACAGGTCACGCGGATATAACGAGGCGGGCCGTTTTTTAAAGCGCGCCGAGCGATATCGTCCGGCTTTTATTTCCCGTCCCGGCGGATCGTCCTCCGCGCGGGTCCCAATTACGCGCGTCATCGCGCGCGTCAGGACGGGCGCGAGGAAGAAAAGAAACCTCGCCTCTATACAGAGGAAGAGTGTCACTCCGCGGGGCGAAACGCCGCCGCGGCTAAACGCTCGCGACATGATGCGGCATTAAGATAAAAATCGTGTTCATTCATTTACCTTTATCTCGTTTGATGCGTCTGCAAATGGCGCACATACGTCGGCCGCAGTGCTGCCTCTCGGGCTTCTGCTCGGTGTCCAGGGTAACCATGGTGCACGTATATTCGTGGCGGCGGCACGCACGATAAATTATAACTCCGTCTTATCATACGCGGCACACAGGACGTATATCACGGGCGTTTCAACACCTCACGCGCTGCCCGTGCGAGTCATTCTGCGACGGGACACCCTCGTCCCACATTTTTCGTGCGAAACACACTTGTCCAGGAGAAAAAAAATAAAACGCGAGAGGCGCGTACGGAGACGCGCCGACGATCCTCTCTTACGTGGGTCGCGCGTTTACTGTCACGCGGATCAGCCGATGAACGGCGATTGTCTCGACGGGAAACGATTACTCTCGGTCCATCCCTCGGAACGATGAACGATGCTCCTGCGTTTATCGGTTCCTGCAAGTCGACGGATTTGTGTCGGCTGAGCGTGTCGAGCGGCGACGAGAGGAAACTCGTTCACTCGATCGACACTCTCGTGCGCCGAGCGTCGCACCGAGACGTTTGACAAGGCGGCATCACGTAATCTTCAAATTTTTGAATACGATTGTCGAACGACGAAGATGCGTCGTCTCTTAACACTTTGACTGCCGCGCTAATTTTTATAAATATTATTTTTTATATAATTGTAAGTTATATATAGTTTTATATAATTTTAAGTAAGTTTTTCGCGCATTAAAATATACTTTTCAATAAAATATATATTTTTTAAAATAATAAAAGTCTTCGAGATAAATTTGATAGATTTCTCTAGAATTCACAATATACCAAATAAAATAAAAAATACAAAATGTTGTCGGTAGTAAATATAGGAAATATATATGTTAGAAATTAACAATAAAATTGAAAATGGCGGCGCTCTGAAGCCACATAAACGTGTATCCATTTAGATACACATGTAGTCAAAGTGTTAACCTTAATTCAACGTCTCGCAACGCGCCCAGCTTTTATGGGATCGATATTCTTCGTCGGTCCAGCCTCTGTGAAATCGCTGCACGCTGCGCTTTGGAACGCTACCGCGACAATCGAGATTTACGCACGGCGGTTTAGTTAGTCCTTAATTAGGCCCCGCGTATTTTCAAACAATCACCCTCCCTCGTGACGTAACGCTTTCACCCACGGTTCTCGTGTCTCAATTGCGCCTTGCTGCACCGGGCCGAGTGCGCGGTCCGAATTTCACGCGCGTTTTCTCCCCGACGAGTGGCTCGCGGATGCACAATAATCTCTCGAGGACGTGATTTCACGTTTTCGATCCGCTGATCGGTGCTCGAATGCGTCAGCCCCGGTCACACGTGCGCGCTGCAGTGCTGCAGTGCGAGTCTCGCGGACCGCAACGTTGACGTGGCGCGACATATTTATATTTTTTCTTCCTTTATCAGTTAGATCACTTCATTTGCATATCGCTTCGATATTATGATTCGGGGAAACAAATTATGATAATGCGGCCGTGCCCCGCTGACATTAAACGTTTCAATGAACAGTACATATACTGTCGACTAACGACACGCGGCGTATAGCGGGTCGCGCCCGACCGGCACTGTCACGCCAAATGAACGACAGGCCGCGCCGTTTGTTAACTCCTCGGAGTTGCCTGTTACGCGAGCGTTACGTCCGCCTCTCATGATTTATATGAATCACAGCATCATCCGAGAGATCTGCATCCTCGCGCGCGATGATGACACGAGCGAAGAATAAGTCGGTCAAAAGAGATCGTTATAACGCACGCGTGAAGTAATCGGCACTAATCGGTGTCGTCATGTGTTATACGGGGGGGTTGGCCAACAACCCTTTACGTTATATTTCAATTTTATGATAATTTTATGATGATTGACTGCGCCAACTTTTCATCTTGCTCTAGCTGAATTTCAGTCTATATTTTCCAAGCGAAAACTTTCTTCAATTTACATGTATTATCCGGTTATAGTTATACGAAAGTATAACTCGATTACCAGCAATCGTTTAGATATATTTTATTTTAATTAGATATAAGGTAATTAGACATAAACGATGTAATTTTTATAAGGTGATGGTCTGCGCTAATTTTAAAATGAGATTTTATCTCCTAATTGAATTCACTGTCTCTCTCTTCAGTCCATATTTTCTATCTAAGCAAAAAATTTCCTCCGTTTACATGAATTATTCGGATACCAGCCATCCCCTGCACCCAACTTAAGCGTGTTTCTCTCTTCACGCGAGAGGATTAATGCCAGGCGTGGCAAATATTCAATTAATCGTCGAACTCCTCGTTCCGTTTGTCATTTCACTGAGCCCTAGGCGAAACTGTACCTCGCACCTCGAGGAGTCACGAGCGGTCACGGCTAATTAAGCTTGATTCAATTTAATTAATGCCCCTTACCGCTCTTCATCGGGGTATAGTCCCCCTCGGGGCAATTAGCGCGAAGAATCGTGGGCAGTCGTACGACCTAATCGTATCGAATTAATATAGAATCGGGGCCGCGCGCGCCGCGCCGCGCCGCGAACTCGTTTCTCTCTCTCTCTCTCTCTCTCTCTCTCTCTCTCTCTCTCGTGGTTCTCCCCTCGCGCGCGCGCGCGTTTGTGGCGGCGCGTGGGCGAGGATTCATTCCGCCGTCGTAAATTACGGTAAAATTACCGGCAACGTGAAAAGAGCTCGAGCGCGCGGACCGGCGCACGGCGCGGCGCGGCGGACGGACGGGCGGGCGCCGCGTAACTTTCGAAAACGTGAGAGGCACGGCGCATTCGCGCCGCGCCACGGCTCCTCATTGAGAAAAATCGAGAGAGGTGAAAGCGAGACAAAAAATATTTCACCGCCGGTGAATAAGTTTTTGAATATTTTCTTCCCCGCGCCGCCCGCGCCGCGCCGGTCCGGCCCGTTCATTGCCGGTTTTAAAACACGTCGGCGTCGCGCCGCAGATACGTCTCGCCGATAAGTGAAATCTCCCGCCGTGAAGTTACGCCATTTTATCGATCGATCGGCCAACTGCGGAATTGTATCGTGTGTAATTCCCCCACGGGTGAAATACCGCGTATACGGTATAATTCCCGGTCAACAAATTGATATCGGATCCCGCGCGCGGAGGAATTATTAAGCGATTAACACGCGGTATATTGATGCGCGAGGTGAAATTTAATTTGCCACCGGGATGCACGCACGACGGGCCGTCGCGTCGCCGTTTAACGACTGGCAGCGCGTAACGGAGGAGGTCGTAAAGATGCGCCAGGAGACGGGGAGGGGAAGGAGGGAAAGGTGCGGGGGAAGGTGGAAGGAGCCGCGCAGTGAAAGTTGACAAAACCAAGTCGGATCCTCCGGCGGAGACTGGTCCACGGAGCACCCACGCATCGGCATTTAATTAACGCCGAAATTATTAAAAGACGGCTCCGCACTGTCCACACACGTAAATAACCCGCGCCCACGCGTGTATATATTTCCCCTGCGTGTGCACCGTTACACCCATACTATTCGATCGTTATGTAAAATTCTTCTTAATTACGGTACCGGCAATTAATTCGAACGACCGCTTCAAAAAAAAAAAAAATAAAAAAGAAAAAAAAAGAAAAAAGAAACGAGATTTAATATTCAGGGAAAAGGTCGTCATCCATATACGCGGAACCGACGTAATATTTTTGGAAAAAAATACCGTTCGGTTGTAATTGAAGAAAAATTGCTCGACATCTAAAAGAGAAACGACTGAAACAGATGACTCCTTTCGTCGACGAATTCGCCGATGTCTTTCAAGGTATACAAATTACTGGTTACCACTTTTTGCAATATCAACAATCAAAATATCGGGCCAAGGGATCTTCTCGCGCGTCTCTCGCGCGCAACTGATGCCTGCAGAACGCACGACAATGTCGTCGAATTAACTCGTTTCTATGGCGGAATTATGTCATTATAATCAAGTTTATCGGGCTATCTTTACCTTTAGCCGAGGTGGTGCACGGCCGTGTAATTAGCGTAATTACTATCATAATGCGCTCGTTGCCGCCGGCCGTTCGTTAATGTGTAACTCCCGCGGGTCGGTCCACAAAATTATTTCATCTCCATTTTCAACCTACTTATTGCGCTTATGGTTATTAAGGGGACGGACGGAGGAGAATACGAAGAAGAAGAAGAAGAAGAAGAGGAAGAGAACGACGGGGCGGAAGGAGCGATCGCGCGATCGCGCGCCGATCGAGCATTGATTAATTCACGGAGCTTTTCTGCCATTTATAACGCCTCGCCTAATTAACCGTGGCCAGGTTAATAGCGCAATTTGTTACTCTAATGACGTATCAAGTTACGAAATTAACGTGGCAGATCTAGATGAGGAGCGCACCTTGCTCCCTTGCCGCGCCGCGGCGGACCTCGTTTAACCCCGCGCGTTCTATTATTTTTCATTTTTCTGCCGTCGCCGGATATTTAGCTGGAGTATATCCAGCCGAGGGAAAAACGAATACACCGCGGGCGAGAGATATCGTTTCTTTGCATTTTCTAGCTCGAGTAATGGAAAAAGACGTTTTCCATTTGTGGAGATAAAATAAGAGCCAGCACAAGCGCGATTAACGAAAGAGATACTACAATTCAAGTAAAATAAGCAAAAATAAATAAGAGCTGGTAAAAAAGTGTAACGGTGAAGAAATATATTCAAGAGTATAAACAAGGGAAACAAGTGTAAGCGTAAAGCCATAATAGAATTTTCCAACTTTCAACCGGTTATTGCAAATCTAAATTATAAGACAAAAAATAAATAAATACAAATGAAATGAGTAAAAATAAATAAGATCCGAGGAGACGTTTAAGAAAGCGAATTAATGATAAACGATTGTTCAAGAATAAGAATAAAGAAAAAAAGGCAGGCGGGCGTAAAGCGTGACTGCAATAAAATTTGCCAGCTTTCAAACGGTTATTGCCAATCTAAATTAAGAAGATACGTCAGAGCCGAGTGAGTACAGATAATAGTATTAAATCGTCAATATCTTTAGTGTTATTCGCGCGCATTAATTTCAACCGCGCCGAGAGACGAAGGCGGCTCTCTCATGCGTCGTGACAGTCAGCCGGGCGCTAATTTACGGGACGTTTTTATTGTATGACGACTCTCGAGCGCTTTCCGATAAACAAGCGGCCGCTGGTATGTTGGTTACGGCCCCATGAAGAGGGTTGCGAAAGTGAAATCGGGGAAGGGACCCCCTTGCGCCGAAGAGAGAAATAGTCCGGGGGGAGGGGCCCCTCCCACGAGGCGGCGGCGGCGGCGGCGACCTCGACACGCATTTCCAAAGAGTCTTTTCGTCGTCACGGACCCATCCAGCCCCCGGAGTACCGTCGATTCTTATCTGGCCGCGTCGATCTTCATGATCTTTCACTATACGGGCTTCTCTCGCACGAATTTATTCGCGCGAGGCGAGAGACACGGGGCCCCGCCGAGAGCCGAGCCTCGAGCCCCGGCGAGAGCCTCGAACCACGATCTGTGACACTTTAACTGTCGACGTTGACGTCGACTTTATATCGATATCGCGCAATACCACGGCCGTAATATCCTTTTTTACGACGGGACGTTAATTGGCGATTAATACGCTCGAGGATTTTCCGATGAACGATATAACGCTCCGAATTAATTGCGAGACACTGCCGCTGTGGAATTCAGCTCGGTTTGCCGGATCGAACGAAGCGTCCCTTTCGCGATACATCTCTGTCGTATTTATATTTATTTTTGTTTTTAAACCAGCAATCATAGTTTGCGCAATATAAGAATCAGGTTTCTCGGGTGAAGTCGAGATAAACTGTGGGAAATTCTCTGGCAAAGAATTAGAAATCGCACAGAAATATTGACTGATTGTAAAATAAGATCTGATTAAAAAGGGAATTTAAAAAATAGAAGAGTCACATTCTAAACTATCGTTCTGCAAAGATACACGGAAAGAATTTCTTAAAAAGTTTGAAAATTTGGCTAAAAACAGATGTGAAAATAATTTTTTATTGAATCATCAAAATAATTTGTTGAAATGTTAAAACTGATAAGTATTGCTATAAAACGTTTTGATATTCTAGCAATCATCATTTTGACTTTCGTACAAAATAATTTTGATTATCGAACAAAAATTGTTTTCAGATTTGGATTCAGCAAAAATTGTTCTTTCCGTGTACTCACTCGACTGTGCATCAATGTAAAGTATATACCGTTAAACTATTACTTAAATTAATTAAACTATATACTGTTAAATTTATATATATATATATATATATATATAATGTCAAAATTAACTTTATTTAAGTCGTCACTGCTCCAATTTTTAATAAATAGTTATTTTTAACTAAAACAAAGAAGTTAAATAATTTAAAACAGTTCAAATTTAACACACATTTGGATTAAATTCCATTATTTTATTTAAAAAAATAACTATATATTAAATAGGAGCAGTGGCGAAATTAAATAGGGTTAAATTTGACACCATAGATTTAACAGTGTACATCCTAATATCTTACTAAACGTTTCTGACAGAGTACTTTTGCAAACGAAAGATAAAAGATAACTTTTTGCTATTTAACTTCGACTGTGTAGTTAACCACGCAGGCGAGCGAGTCTGTTGACAGATTAATTACTGCATATTATTTAATGTAACTCATTCCTAATCTTTCTCATTCTCGACAGGCACGGTATCTAAAGCGAATTACCATCATAAAAGGGGAGAACAAGTTCCTCCCGGGATGATCGGTAAGCGTTAAGCAAGACGTACGGTGTTAGAAATTGAATAATGCGAATTCAAATGGTTATCACCGGTTTATCTCTTTTACTACCTCACTGCCTGCTGACTAATGACGGAGCCGTGGAATGTCGTCGAAACATCAGACGTGTCATCGGACATGGGCGCGCGAGTAATTAATGAAATTCACTTCGAGCTGCGTTACGAGTAACGTTAGTGGCCAAGTTTGACCGAGCATTAGCGAGCTCCTAACGTTCTAATAAATATCTCGTAACGATTTAATTTGACATCCGATGCGACGAACGACGAAATAAAATATCGACGACGCGAGCCACCAGTTAATTTCATTCGGAAATATTCACTCGGGAATAGTAACGAAGATAACGTTTAATCGTATGGAATTGTAACTTTATGCCACGCGTACCGGAATCCAAGATCCTCTAGCCTCTATAGATTCGTTAATTTGATAAAAAAAAGTTTGTTGTTGGCGTTTTCTCATTTTAATTGTTTGATATAAAAAGAAATATTTTTATCTCACCCTTTGTGGAGGCTGCCCTTTATTTTGTAAAACGTTAGAAAATTTTGTAAACGTTAGAAAATAAAACTGTTTGCTTCAGATTTTCATGAAACTTGATGATCTATGGGTTACTTTGTTAGAAAGTTACTTCGTTCGAAAGCTCCCCGGTCCTCAAAGGTGCGTTACGTTTCTTGCTTTCGCAGAGTCCCGCGCTTTCGCGAATGACTGACAATCCCGAATACGACGACTGGCAAGATCATATCTCGGCCTATTAATTTATGCCGCGAATGGAGAACAGACGGTCATGGAGACTATTGAATTCTTGTCCATTATCCGAACAAGGCCGTGAAATACGCCCCGGCGCAAGATCGAAAGACGGGAGGGCCGTCCTTCCCCCTCCCGTCGAAGGGCCACGAAGCACATCGGGCGGCGAGGGAAGGGAATAATACGAGTGACCGAATCGACCGCAAATCGGCGGTGCGATCTCGCGACGGTGAAACCGCGCCGCCGCGCCGGATCGTCATGAGTCGTCGCCGCCGCCGCCGCAGCCGCCGTCGTACTCGTCGTCCAACGAGCCATGGCCTGCCGGACGTGTTTGCGAAACGAGGTAGATCGAATAATATCCGAGGGATCGCGATTCAATTAATATCCGACGCTGCCGTGGTCCCGGCGCTTGATTTAATTATCAGATTCGAATCCGGTGCAGATAGGAATCGCTTCATTAAATGCGCGCCATGTTTTCAGTCAGAATGCGACGTCCGGTGAGAGAGAAGCGGGAACGAAGAGGAGGGAGAAAGAAAGAGAGAGAAATGTCGTTGAAAATGTCGCGCTTCGACATGAACACCGTGTAATTATCGCGGTCCATTAGTCCATCGTTGGTTCGCGGGGACGCGAAATCTGGGGTCCGTGTTGCGTCCGGCACGGCGGGTCCGCTATATGCACGCATATGCATGTATGTATGTACGCTCCGGCCCGATTTTATCTGGCCCGTGTTGACCGTCGAGGTGGGAAGAGTTTACGCTTCGTGCCTCTTTAACGAGTCTCAAACGCGGACACGGGCTAAGCTTTAATACGCGCTTTTTATTGCTGGCACCTTTTTGGCGCTACGGCCAAGCCGGGCCGACGCCGTAAAAATGTACGCCGGTTTTAAACGCGGCCGCGGTCTCGGCGTTAGGCCTCCCTGCTCCCCAACTCATCCTTCCGCTCTTTTATTACGCGCGACGTTGCGATGATAATTTATCACGACTGAAATCGATTTCTCCAGATGATCCTCCCTTTCCTCCCCCGATTCTATAGGGACTCCCGGGAGAGACTCTCTCTCTCTCTCTCTGTCATTTCGGATACAATTAGCACACCTGGCGTGTCCGACATCCGACGGCACGTTGCCACCGCTGTCATCCTGACAAAGACCAAAGCCGTCACGATCTTGGCAAGTCTATAATTCTCAACGAGCTGGACGCCCGCGCGGCGCGGTGAAACGGGGAACGCGCGACGCCACGCTCGATTTGCACTTCGCGATCTGCCTGCAGACGCGCCATTCTTTCTTTTTTTCTTTTTTTTTTCATTCATAACGAGAGTGTAGCGTGATCGTAGTCAATAACGATATTCCTCGCCGTTAGCGACATTGGTCGGTATACACGTTAATTAGCGTGCAGCGAGGACCCTTTGCGGCAACGACAGCGACAAATGATTCTCTATGTATAATCCTCTCAAGAACACGTGTACAAAATTAATATCGATCCGCGTTACGTCGAACGATGCAGTTCTATATAATAATCGAACGTATATCGACGACTGTCGCCAGCGCGAATCCGGAATGCCGCGGCAGAATTCAATGCGGCCGACCTCGACTATCGTCGATCTTCATCAAGACCCCACTTGAGACGGGACATTTAACGCGTTAAACGTACGAACGCGCGACGCGCGTTCACAGAGGCCGACAACGACGACGACGACGACGACGATCGATCCCCGATCCGATTCGTCGATCGGTCGTCGTGGAGCGCAGAGGAGTAGAATGCGCACCATTCATTTTCATCCGTGAAGGCCAGTCGGAGCGTCGGTCGTTCTAACGAGAGAGCAGCCTCGCCGCATCAGCCTCCGTTGCACCGGCGTGACAACGTCTCCGGCAAAGCACGCTGACACACAGCACCGATTGCACATCCCACAACGACGCACTGTATAACATCCGCGGCACAAGCCGATTCACACCACCGCCCGTTCTCATCTCGGCATGATGCCGCCGAGAAGTGCAGACGCGATAACGCGTCTCGTGTTGCTCACTTCTCACGATCCTTTCTATCACCGGAGGGCGAGTGTGTTCACTTGCAGCGTTGCGGGGGATGCCACAAAAATATCCCAATGCTCCCCGCGAGGATCCCTCGACTCGCCGCGGGCCTCACGGCGGCGGCTCGCGGCGGCGGCGGCGGCACGTAAACATACACACACAACAACACTGGGAGAATTGGCACGTGGCCGCGGGAACGTCAGATGCGATGGTGACAACGCGCGGGGGCGCACGCGAGCGGTCCCAGGTCGTGATGCGTCGCGCGCTCAACGGAGCAACGAAGAACAGGGGGATGGAAAAAGGAGGAAGAGAGGAGAGAGTTGTACGGTGCAGGAAGAAAGTGCGAGGGGGAAAAAAAAGAAATATAGAAAGGGGGAGAGAGAGAGAGAGAAAGAATCGGAGAGAAAGAGGGAGGGAGAAAGCACCACACGCGCTTCCTGGGAGCGAGAATGCAATCTGTCGGTCCGGTCTCTCGGTTCGTCTCTGACTGGTGTCGTGTGCGCGGCTCACGAGAGAGCACAGCCCGTGCTGGCGCGCTGCGTGCCGTTGCGGCCTGGGGGCCACGTGACACGGTCCCCTGCAGGAGGTAGGACCGCACACTCCGCGCAAGTAAGAGTGGCCCGACCGGCCATGTGTGTTGTGTAGCGCACGCGGGACTCGCGCGCGCGTGTGGGCCGCATCGCACGGGTGTTGGGAGAGGAAGAGAAAGAGAGAGAGAGAGAGAGAGAGAGAGAGAGAGAGAGAAAGGTATAAGGAAGGGGGCAAGTGAACGGAAAGGAAGTAAGGAGAGGAGAGAAATAACGAAGACAATGAGAAGAAAATTAGACGGAGTGAGAGAAAAAGCGTAAAAAGAGGGAGAAAGAAAGAGAGAGAGCAAGCGAATGAGGGTGGATCAGCGAGCGAAAGAGAGAAAGAGAGGAGAGAGATCGCGAATGTAGTCGGCCTGCCGTCGCATCCCGCGCAAAGGGAGCGTAGCGGCGCATAGGCGGGCCAAGGGGGACCGCCGCTGATCGTGGGCCAGAGTGGTGGAGTTGTTTGCGAGGAGAGGGGAACAGAAGAGTTGTTGCGAGGAAGGGGGTAGAAGCGCCGAGTGGGAGGACTGGGTCCGCGGGCCCCGCTACGGGCGCCGAATGGAAGTGGGGTCACCTCCCTCGGTCTCTCTCTCTCTCTCTCTCTCGTTCTCTCTCGCGTACATTACTCAGGCGAGGCGCAGGAAAATGAGGGGCACAAGATCCGAGATGAGGAGGTAGGGCGGCCTACGACCCCGCCGAGGCGCGTGCCCCGAGTCAGCTCGCACGGTCTACCGCGCACGATTGATAACGAGCCGTGGCTGCACCGCGGTGTGTGCTTTACGGTCGCCGATTTTTATTCAGGCTGTTTGTATGGCAGATAGGCGGATCCGCTTGCGCAGGTTGCTCTTAGCACTTTGAAACGCGGAGAGGGTATTGACAATCGAGGCGTTCGAATCGATTATGATGTTGTTATTATCCGACACGGGTTGCCAAGTTCGCGATCATTGAAGAAAATATGTATATAGAATGCACATTATTTGCGTGTCATACGTTAAAACAGATCATTCTTTATAAATCTAGTTGGCGTTTTGAAATGTTTTTATGTATTTAAACTTTCATATTTCGAGTGATCTTCTTTTATTTCGCAACAATCACAATCCATATAACTATATTAACTATATAATAAAAAAAATAAGACATCCATATAATTATTATGAAAAAATAAATTATCTCTATAAAATCCAAGATTTTGATTTTTATACTTTTCCCTGAGAAATGCTCGTGAAAAAGATGCTGTCTACAGACGATACATCATGCTGGCGAACAGCAGCTGCATCAGAAAGTGCACGACACGCGAAAAAGCCAAGGGAAAACGCACGGCGACACCGTGGGTGTTAACAGCGTTAAGAGCAACAGAGAGAATAACGGGTATTACGAGATACGTATAGGTATAACAACTGCTAGATAAGATACGCGGGATATTAGTAGCGACGAGAGAGATGTGTCGCGCCGCGATTAATGTCGCGCGGAGAACGCGCGCGCCGGGCGCGCAACACCACGGAACCGGACCTCTCCCCCCCCCCGTCGCCCCGACCGGCTGTAAACCGCGATTGACGACGCCAAGCGCGCACGCGGTCCGCTCCGAAATAATTCTTTTATAGTTTCGTATGACGTAACACTAACCCGGGGACGCGGAACTAATGGTCGCCCCCTCCCGCCCCACCGGTGGAAGTTTTCGTGGAAGAGGCGAATTAAAGGGAACCGGTCGGGCACGCGCTCATTCGCAGCAGACGAGCGCTGCGCATGCAGGACGCTGCATCACGGGGCACTAATGTCATTAACACTCTTCAGGATATATTCACATTCCTCGTCGAGAAGATAAAATTCAAGACATTCCTTGCTAGATATATGTTTTGTATCAAACATTATTAAATAATAGGCGCATTCTTATATATCTTTCCCCGTTTTTGTTTCTCTTTTGTCTCAACGGAGAAAATGCGAAGCGTCTCTTCATCCACGCTGGATGAACTTATACATTTTTATCAAGGACTTCCACTGATTGGGATATGCTTGTGCGATGTACAAGCGAAGGTACACGTCCGAAGGCGCACGTCTTTAACCTTCATCGTGAACTCTTCACTCGTCTTCGTCTGATTGGCGCGGACTAACGGAATTAAAAACGTACCGGTGGAATTTTAAGTCGTTCGCGTTATGGACTTTCCCGCGACGAGACACACGGCGCGGCGCGGCGGAGGAGCGGATAGGAAGACGCTGTCGAGACGAGAGCCAGGTTTTACTGTCAGGAGGATTTTACGAGGAGTCGCCGCGCGGCCCGACGAGTGATGACGAAACGAGTCTACTGCACCGCGCGATGCCGCGTATTTATAGAAACGTAGACGGAGATTGTACGCTAATGGTCGTATAAATAGTACCTCTTACCAGAGTTTTTAACCGGAAGCAAAAGCCTCAGGTGCTTTAAAAGCGGCTCGTAAACGGAGGCCCGTAAATACGAGTGTCGTCGAGCGTCCGCGCGGCAACTCGTCGCGCGAATAGGCACGGCGACGTCGGCCACAACGTAATTATTCGTTGGCGAGGAAGTGAAAAAGGTACACGATAAGCAAAGAGTATACACGGCACGTGACGTGATTGCCTGATCACGGGGCCCTGATGATCGGGTGCCCCTTGAGGAAGTCGAAATTTCAGTGGTAGCCGGATGGAATCTTGAACGGACAGCTGTTCGGGCGAAAGCGCGAAAAGTCGGTCTTGAAAATATTCGATAATAAAAAGCTCTGCGGCGTGCAGAACGCTGCAAAATTATCCAATATTTTTACGTATTGCCAGTTTTACATGTTTTGCCATGTATGATAGAATTTTGTTTATCAAAAGCATTTAATGATAAAATATTATGTAATATTATATTAAATGAGACTGTCTCCTCATACATTGAATAGCGCACTGTTTATTTTATGTTGTTATCTAAATATTTATATAATTAAAAATTTTGTATTAGATAATGTGTTTTTACTTTTTACAAGTCTTTTAGAAAATTTTGATAACGCCAGTCATTAGAAATATTATGTAATTTTAAGGTCAATATTATGGAATTTTGAGGCTAAACCTTCTTTGATTCTTTGACAATTATATTGTATAATAACGTGTTGAAATAATCATTTTTCAATTAGAAGTAACTAAATTATAAATGGATTTTGTGAACTGAATAATTAATTTTAAAATTAAATATTACTCGCTGCTTTTCTAAAATTACTTGCATAAAATTATCAATAATTCTTTCTATTATTATATATGCAGTTTTTAAATTAAACTTTTCTCGTGCAAAGTAAGAACGATATAAAGAAGAAACTATTCTAGAATTTTCATAAAAATGCGCAAGTGATTAAACAGTGAATTTATGAAATGAAACGAAGTGCCCAGTGATTAATAATGTACATATTTGATTTATTATAATTCATCGCCCGTCGATATCTTTTCCTCGACCGAGAATTCCATGTGGCTCGCAATTTCAATCGAGTGCCGAATAAATTACGCGACGTAATGCTTGGAAAACCCGTTAAGGGTTAATATAATAACCCTTCCACTGCGAGGAGAGTTTTAAGTGGCGACTCTTGTTCTGTCGCCACGCATGTCAGTAGCAAACCCTTGAAACGGAAAGTCCATGAAAAAGTCGCGTATTTATCCGGTATCCATGTATTAGCGAGGCAAACGGTTTGCCGACGAAAAGATTAAATGTGTCGTCGCGCGAATGATGAGGACAAGTATACTTAAATAATGAATATGCCTCGCTTCCACGCATTCATTATATCAATGCTGATATTATCTCTGCTGCGGCCAGAGATATTTCAATCGCCATTGCAACCAGTGAAAGAATTGATCATAAAGATAACAGGGAAAAATGTTAAATTTCGACTCGATATCGAAGTGACAATTGTGGACACGTGATGACAAGAAGGAAAAGTGTATTAATTCTTGGTTTGTAATGTTAACGATAAATACTCAAAATTAGATCAATCCACGAAATATAAATTTTAAATAAATTTAAAAATGTTTCTTTTTTTTTCACGTTAACTTCTTCGTCGAGTTCTTCTTCGAATTAAAATCACGTTTCCAATTTTTCTGTTATACTCATATGTTGTACCATAATGCGTGTGTATTTTTTAGATAGATTTTTTATACATTATAAATATTATATATTCTTTTTAGAATACACACTTGATATTGAATTGTATATATTTATATACAATTGTTTAATATAAATACTATGTAATTCTAAACAGAACTGCATATGGCAAATACAAATATATTGTCCCTCTAATTTATTTTCCTAATTTTAAAGCTATTATTTTACTCTACCCATTGATTCTACGCTCCCATATTTCATCTAAAGATAAATAGCCGCATAAAGTACGTAGATAGCAGATAGCTCGTTACGGAGGATGGCTGATTAATCGCAAGCAGCCTCACGAACATCGATTTGGCTACCTTAAAAAAAATAAAAAATAAAAAAAGCATTCGAGTTGCGATGCAACTGGAAACGATCGCTTGTACGACCGATACATGATAATGCAGAATTGAAGTGGGACTCCGAATACGCGGATATGTTAGCAAAATATACGTCGCGCTCCCCCTCCGTCCCTGCCGTCCCGTCCGCGATTGGTCCCGGTTTCGCCCACCGGTTGTGTGTTTTGTAAGTCGGAAAGTCGGTTTCGGAATCGCCCGGTTGTGTTTCCTGAACGGAGCGCGCCCACGCAGCGAATCCGGGGTCCGACGCGATGGTTGCCGAAATAACGTCTCTCTGTGAGCTTCGCCCACGTCCAACTTTCGGTCCTATTCGGGGCCCCCGCGGGCGCAGAGGGCCACGCGTGACCGGCGATATTCTGTGCGGGACGATCTCTCCCCCGCCCCTCCCCCTCCTCCCCTGTCGAAACGGGGGCCCTATATGTGGCACGTCCGGCGTTTCCGAAATTGTTGCGGCACACTTGAATATTCATAGATGTTTTATCGTCGCCTACTAATTCTCGACGAAATGACGACGATATATCTCATTTGTCCTTTCGCAATAAAACGCTAGATTTTTATATGTTTATCGAATCTCCGCGAACGAGAGGGGCTATATATGGATCGCGCCTGCCATATCTCCCGGAGAACATCGCGCTCGGCGCGTTGAATATTCGATCGTCTTCCCCTCCCCTCCCCCCCTCTCCATCCTCCTGTTGCCCAATATCCATTATCTCCTTCCGTTGCGTATCGACGTGAAGCAGCCGATTTTTCTTTTACTAAAAAAATCACCGCGGGTATATTTAATGCACGTGCACGTCCCGAGAGCAGCGTTCGCGTCGGACTGATCTCCACGTCTGTGCACAAATCACAAAAAAGATGTTGTCGCGTCCGGCTCCGCCGCGCCGGATTAAATAAAATAGGACTTGTGGCGTTGTCGAGTTTGACAAATCGCTCGGATTGGAGGTATCGTATTTTCCTATCGGGTGGATCTCTCCACCGGGGGACCATGGGGAGACGCTCGAGGCGCGTCCATCGACGACGTGTACGCACCGCGCCGTGACTAATGTCTAATGATGCGACGCGCTTCTCTCTCTCTCTCTCTCTCTCTCTCTCTCTCTCTCTCTCTCTCCATCTCCTCGTTTTGTCATCCCGGCTGTAATCCGGGCGTCCGGCTTCGATTCTTAAGTGCCACTCGATGAAATCTCGATGTCACCTCGACGGACACTCGTCGAAAGACCACGGCTCGCGAATTTCAGCCCGCTGAATAACATATTCGCTCGCACTCGTGCGCGCGCGGCTCGACGAGAGGCCCACGCGTCCCCCTAAACCTGCTTCCTGCTTCGTTATTACCGCGCGCGGCGTGCGTCGTTGCGGTGCCGCGGTGTGTTATATACATAAATATAGTTATGTTCCCCCGGCCGGCGGATCCTCACGTGGGAGTGCCGTAGACAACAGCAATCGATCATCCGTTTTCGCATCAGCGCGGCAATTATTGTTACTTTAAATGCCGTCACCGGGTCGACTTCGAGATTCGCGATCGCGAATATCCGGCGAGCTTTGTTACAAAAACAATCTCTTTCGTTATTTCTCGTAAACATCTTCAGAATTCCGCGACGACGTCGAAGAAGCTATCCATACGGCGATCGTAAATTCGCAGGCGTCGTTAAGTGCGAGATAAATTCCGCGGGATGAAGCATTAAGTCACCATAATTCTGAAAATAAGACGCGAGATTTAACGGTCGCGTCTTCTATGTGCTTAATTTACGTACACTAATTATGATAACGATCGCCGTTGCGGCATTAACGTTAATGCACGCCAAGTACTCATATCAAGCCGCGGCGCGCAAACCGTTATAATTAGTCATCCTTGACTCTCGCGCAATATTTCCTTTACGTTTCGATATTAAATTTTAATTCGCGACAGCCGAACAGCGCGGCGCGACCGGCAGCGTCCCTTCCGTGCGTTGTAATAAAATTATGTCCCACACCGCGGCTAAGTGACTGTAACGTGACTTTCTTGCGGATTATCTCGGACGCGAGCGAGACTTTCTCTCTCATACGTTGCGTTTCGCGTATTGTTTAACAAACGGAGTGCGACGTGTGGATCAGTTATAGAGTTGCGCAACCGGAGAGACGATTGAATAAAACCTTTTCTCACGCGGCAAACCGCAGCGTATATATATAATCCTCGACGGACACTTGACCGATATCCGGAGAGCCAGATTTCTACGCCGGCGATAAGAATCGACGGCCGCACGTCGCAGCGCGCGGCGTGTGAAGAGGCTTGTAAACAGGAGGGCTGTGCGCGCTATATACATGTGGGTCGGTTGTAATTGTGGGTGTATAACACGCGGAACGCGCACCTATATATCCGCGCGGCGCGCCGGCCAGACAGCCGCGACAATTTGGAGAGTCTCGTAATGTACGAGCATGTATGTATTGTATATACGAGCTCGTAAGAATTTCCCCTAATTAAAACGGCTCGACTCGAGTCACCGTCAGGCGTCACGAGAGGCCGTTTGAACGCGGCGCGACGCTAATGGGAAGGACGCGCGCCGATCGCGACGAGAAAATGATTTCGTCTCTCGCGCGGGGGCTCGCGGGGCGGAAGTATGCATGTACACGAGGAGAGGGCACTTAAAATACCGCCGTGATAAAAAAAAAAACGGAGAAAAAAGAAATCGTATTTACCGCCAATATATTTCGGCATTTCAATGCCGTGAGATAAGCGAGTGCGCGCGAACCGCGCGGAGAGTAACAGTAGTAGTGCAATAAAAGCTCGGCCGTGTAACTGATGCCACCAATAAACCGCATCGACGATCTTTTTATTGGGCAATTAAATTTTACCGGGTTGCGCGCGCGGGCATCGCGATATTATAACGCTCCCCGTATATACCCCGGCGCGTGTTGTATACGTTGTGCGGCACGCTAAAAACACTGCACGCACCTTCCACGGGAGTTGTCACGGCGTAAAACGCGCGCGAACCAATTACACATCCGCCCACGCGGGACGCTTAGCGAGTCCTTGATAATTGGACGGAATAATCTTTGCTACAATGCGTTCGGCGCGACAGTTAATAAACTTATCCGTCGGATAAGTAAATTTATCGTCGCTGTGTCGTACGATAAACTCGCGTGCGCACGAGATGGCCGCAGCACTCATTTACTTGCACAAAATAATTTGACTCTTACTAACGTACGAAAGCGCGTAACAACAGTTAAATAATCCAATTTAATTGTTGGAAAATAAAATAATGTAAAGTTTTTAATTAAGAGGCTAAAATTTTGATTCAAATAAATTTTCCTATCACGGAAAGAACGATTTTGCTGGATTCAGATCTGAAAATAATTTTGTTGGAAAGTCAAACTGATTGCTAGAATATCAAAATAATTTTGTTGGAAAGTTAAAAATGGTAATCATTCTTGACTTTCCAACAAAATTATTTTGATGATTCAACAAGAATTATTTTCAGACCTGTATTTAGCAAAATTTTTAAACTTTCCAACAAAATCGTTCTTTCCGTGTATCGTTCCATTAGTACATCATTTGTACATCATCAAGTATTATTTAGTAAAAAAAGGTCCGTTTAATTTTCTAAATTTTTGTCCGTGCATTTCTATATAAAATACATATATTTGATATACTTATTTAAAAAAAAAATGAAATATATTATTTCTAAAAATATTTTCACAGCCTTACATCTCTCGCTTCTTTACTCCTCTATAGCTCTCCCGCGTAATTTTCTCCTTTCATTTCACCGAATCAGATTCCCCGATTATTCCGCGTTTCCATTTCAGCCTCTCTGCGAGCGCATTGAGAGCCATTAGAACGGCAAGCGCGAAAATCAATGTATCGTGCACGGGGTGCCCTTCCTTTGCATCGAACCGTGCGATCTCTTCATCGCGATCACTTCCTCTGCTCGCTGAGTGGCGAAGGTGGAGGCCCAGGATGATCGAGGCGCACCGATAGTATTGCAGGCAACACTCTTCTTCTTCTTCTTCTTCTCTTCTTCCTTCTTCTTCTCCTTTTTCTTCTTCTCCCCTGTGGTACAGATTCCGCCGTGCGCGCGGTCCGTAGCATAACCGCGATAAATTACAAGGGTGGAAGGCCGAAAGGGGTAGCATCAGAAGAGCGAAGAGATAGAGAGGAAGAGCCGAGAGACGGGAAAAGGAGAAACCGACGACGGGCGCAGCTCGCTTTGCACACAATTTCCACGTGGTCGGGGGTCGGCCGGCGGCGGTATCTTTGCGCGAAAATAAAGTGTCGTTGCGCGCGAGCAGCGCACGTTGCGCCGAGTACCGCGAGATGTTGCCAATGGGGGGAGAGGGGGAAGAGGCGGAAGATGGTGGCCGGAGGTGGTACAGCGCGGCCCCTTATTAACATTTTCCTTGGGATTCGCGGCGAGATTAAATTGACGGCGAGGATTTGCGAGTCGTTTGTTACCGGGGCTATCCCCGGGTCTCCCCCCTCTTCCCACCGCGATCCCTCGCACGTTTTGCCTTTGTGATTCTCTCGTTCTTGCTCTCGCCCATAAGAATTGGCTGACTGCGAAAGCCAATTCTTTCCTGATTCGCTCGATCTCGCCGAGATTCTCCTGCGCTCTCTCGCGATTCTCGCGTGTAATGATCTCGAGGATTTTTCATCGCCTCTACGATGCAATCTAAATTCGCGCGATTGGTTTTCTCAAATAAGAATCGTAAAAATTCGAAAAATAACGTATTACGCAAAAATTCTAGCTGTCCATAATTTTTGGTTTTTTTTCATCGAGTTTATACAACTTGAAAACGAAAAAAGTGCGGATAAAAGTGTACATTTGTATCCATATTTTTTTATTATTATCTCTGTGAGAAATAATGGACGCGTAATGATGTTAAAAACGTTTATTCTCGTTCGCCTTTGGGAATGTTTCGACGACGCGGAGGAAGAAAGTTCGAAGACGAGGAAGATCGAGACGGTTCTCCGAGTTTATATGGTCCTTCTATTATGGAGCAGTCACTTCGGGGCCGCAGCTGTTAGCCCCGTTGATCGTCTAGAAGTATATACTATATACCCGCGGAAGAGCGGAGAGAGAAGCGCCGTTGCATTAATAAGACGGCGGCGCGCGTTCGCGCGCGCATCGGTCGCGCGTAGACGGACTTGGGATAGCTCTCGGAATAGATTCCTAACTCCGTACAGTAGGCCACATAATCTCCGCGGGAGTAGGGAGAAGGGTGGCGGCGCGAGGGGGGGAGGGCGGGAAGAGAGTGACGGAAGTTTATTTTCTCTTTGTGACTATTCGAAGACGCTACTCGCGTCCCAACCCAGAATTCGCGAACTCGCCTGACTCGCGAACCGAGCCAAAGCCGTTAAAGCGGGGCGTGACCGCGTGGGCGACCGACGCGACGGGGAAAATAGCGGCGCTATTGTGGCGGATCTCCGGAAACGCGTTTAAAATTGCGCATGCACCCCTCACGGGCGATACGTAGCGATCTCGATGGCGCGTGACGCATTATTAAATATCTCGCGTAATTTCGGATCTACGTGTGTCATGTGTATTTTTATAATATATTCTACAGTATATATATTAATTTTTTTATAAAAAATGTTAATTATAGAAAAAAAATATATATATATTTAAATATTTGTTCGTAAAAAATAAATTTGTCTGTTGGAAGGCTTCCGGCTTTACACTCTGCTCACAATTAGGCGGTGCGAGACCGTGAAGGCACAATGTTACAGCCGTAACATCGGGCCGCGCGCCTTTTTTATCGCGCGCGCGCTCTCTCTGCACCGGGAGACTTTTCGCGCGGCTCCTACGCTTCATTAAGCCCGAAGAGATCATTCTTTCAGCGCGGCCCGCCCGCCTCACGGTTTCACGGGGCCCCCCGATCGCCCAACAGAAAAAGGCAGAATCGAAGTTTAAAGGGAATCGCGAAGAAGGAGCGACTTGAGCTCCCTTTCTCTTGAACTCCGCGTCGTCGGTGCCTTTGACGCCTACTAATGAGAGGGCAGTGATTAAGGGAACTCGCGCGGCGCAGGCGGGAGGGAGGGAGGAGGGGGAGGCGCGAGAGCGAGGTGGAATACGAGAATAAGCGGGACGAGGTATAAAGCAGCACCGCGGACGGACAGACAGACGGGCGGACAGCTGCGGTGCGACGCGACGCGCGGGCTTTTTCGTGAAGTAACGCGATCCCAAAGGAATCACCGCCTCGTCGATCGTTAATTCGACGGCGTGTCGAACGAACTTATTATCGACGCCTTCCTTTATTCTTCCCACTTTCTTTCGTACGATCGAAAGACGGACGCGTTCAGCGTCTCGATCCTACGCGCGATTAATCCTCAAGCGATCTTACGATTAAGATCTGAACTTTTATGTAAAGAACATTATACAAATTAGCTAAGTAATTAACTGTGATGGCAAAAATTTTAAGAGATATAATTAATCAGGTTAAAGATGTGGCGCATATTAAGTGCCGAATTTTACGATATTTTTTAATATCGCAAAATTTAATCTTAAGGAAAAGTATCCTAATTTATTTTTTCCTAAAAGTACATCCTTTTGTAAAAAAAAACATGTATCTTCTTTCTGCAATTCTAATTTTCGCTCCACATTTCCTTTTTCTACATGTCGGCGGATCAAGAAATCGGTGGATTTTCATCACAGAGAAAATTTCATACGGTCACGTAATCGATATCGCAACGATGATTGAATAAAGTCCAGTCGGCATTCCGCGAGTTCCTGCGATCGTTAGCGGAGGTATGTGAAATATGACGGTTCATTAATTAATTGATCTTATTAGAAGCTTTATCCCGTGGTAGTTTCGAGACGCATTTGATATATTATACCGTGTTCATGACAAAAGATGATTATAGGGACGTCATGTAGACGAGATTGCTGCCCGATAAGGAGTTAAAACACCTTTGATACAAGACATTATGACAAGATCGATCGATCTATATGGATAGTAAAATGTAGACACTCGTTATGGCGTTTCATTGTAGAAACTTAACTTAATCTTACAAGTTTAATTTAGTATTTATCTAATTCTTAGAATTAGAAAAGGATAAAAACTAACTATAAGTTAAACCGAGATTAAAATTAATCTACGTTGGTAGAAATAAACATCTATCTATGCATTACTGTTCAAAAAGTAGTTGTTCACCTCGATTTTCATAGGTATTTTTTTTATACGCCTCTAAATTCCATTTCAATTCTATCACATTCTCTTTACACATATTGTATACAGAAACAATAAAAAAACGATATAAGAACGACATTAAAATTTAAAGAACCGCTTGATCCAAAAATTGACTAAAAAATCCTGAATTCTGATATCTCCATTTTGATCTCAGCTGCCGAAGAATTTCCGTTTCGCAGAACTCGTTCTCTCTCGTCTATTTCCTCGAAATGACACGTCGATTGTCCTCGTTCCAAGTTATTGACACAATCCTGCAGGCGGCATCATAGATCATGACCGAATTTCGCGTATCGGTCGTCGACGGTTCACGGTATAGACTGTATTTCGTTTAATTAGAAGCGTCAGCCGCCGACGTGACCTAATTAACGAGAAAACACCGCGCGAGAACGGGCGCATTCTCAGACCGATCAGAATGCGCCTGGCATGCTCTCTCTCTCTTGCGCGCGCGTGCGATTTTTCCTCCCTGAATACCGATCGGCGGGAAGGAAACTCGAGCACATCGCGCGCGCGTTAACGAACGGGTTATTTACCGCAGGTACAGACCGCGGCATTAATTCTTCGCTATCGCGATAAGACCGTAGCTGGGCAGCTGGCGTCGGGGCAATTGGCCAGCTGCCAATGGCCGCGACTGCCGCCGATACATTGTCGAAGGGGTCGAATGCGCGCCCATCTCACCGTTGCGAATCGGTCGTTGCGGGGAGAGCGCACGACCACCGCGAAGGCTTTCGCTGAACCGAGCTGTTGTTGCTGGCGTGTCAGATGGTATGAAATAGCGATTTCATTCCTACATTGCCCTTTCTTAAAAAGTGCATCGTAATACACTTCAAAAATCGGTCCTCGGTTTGCACAATTGCCCCCACGGATATCTCGATATCATCACAAAAGAAAAAGGAACGAATTGTATGAAAAGAAGACAAGTATAGCGGATAAGTTGAGAGACAAGTATATAACAATCTAGATAGATTTATGCATTACCGTCTGGGATATATATATATTTCTTAATTCAACGATCTCTCTGCATGCAGAAGATTTAGCTGCCGGTAAATAATTTAAATTAATGCGCGATCTTAACGCGCCTATAGAGTGTTTCATGTTGTTTTCAACGCTGTCGTATTTATAGACAATAGAGACGATTGTGCCGTCGTGGCCGCGACGGAATCTATTATGAAGATTTTTAGCGTGGCCGCCATGTCGCGTCGGACACGCGCGCGCGCGTTTACACAACCGATTAAAAGGTACAGCGGGGATATAAGGAAAAAGGAAACCGCCGCGCGAGAGACGAGCGCACCGCCCACGCGCGTCGCGTCGTTTAATTACATTTCCGAAAGTTACCTTCTGGATGCCCCGGGTCCCGTTAGCGCAGCAGTGCGTGATTTATCGCGCGCATGTAGTACGGCAGGTAATTCGCGAAAATTCGCCCGAAAACTGCAGCGGCGCTTTCACTGCCGTGCGCGCGCGCGCGCGATTTGTCAGAGATGCTATCTTCGAGCTTCCTTCGACGTGGTCGACCGTCATCTCGCGCGACACGCGATAAACTGGTAACGTCAATTACGATACGGCCACTTGTAGACCGGTATCGGCGCGATGGTGACCGCCACATCCTCGACGGGAAGCGCCGAAACCGCTTGTCTCGCGATTTCTGGGACACGCACGTCGTCCGAGATTGATGTCAATAAGACTTACTTTAGCGCAACGATTGGAAAAAGATTTGTCGTAAATTAATAACGCTGCAAATTTGACGATGCATTATAAAAATTTGACGGTACTCATGAAAAACTAATTACCGTAGAAATATCGTTTAACGTTATATCGTTTAGCATACTAAATCTTATAATACTTACATCGAAAATAAAATTGAATAGAGTTAGCACTCTCAAATATTTAATTAAATATAATACGATAATAGGAGAAGATAAGAGTCAACGTAATTAGTAATGCGCAAATTCAACAATAAAAAATGTTATGAATAAATTAAAATACATAAATTCATTAGCAAAAAATATATTCTTTGGCAAAAAATTTTTCGGATAGAAGGGCATATCTACTTCATTGACATATCTATACATATATACACAAGCTGTATATACAGGTATAGCTGACATACCTATATATACACTGTATGTGCAGGCTCCTGAAAGTGAGCGAGATTTCAGATTTCTGATATAAAAAATTGGTAATACTTTTGAAAGGATTGAATTTTGGACCCATATTCATTAAGAATTTTTACTCAGCTTGGTATTATCTGTCATATAAGATCTGCATATATTTTTTAATATCCTGTATAATTAAATGTGACTATTGCGAGAGCTAGAATTTTTTTTTACAAAAGTAGAACAAGGAGGATTCTGATAAGCCGAATGCGGAAAATACCGAGTGAGAATCAGCTGAAAAGACAAAACAATTGAAGGACTTTCCGTGGGCACCGGATAATTCCTCGACTTACTAGATGGGTCAAGGCCCTTCTCTCTCTCTTACAAACAACTGCCTACGATCGAAGAAAGAGCGCTGCGTAACTCACGAGGCGCGCGGTTATTTAGTCACGCTTCGTCTCAAGGAAACTGACCTATTAATCTTTCGGAGAAGAGCAAATGCGACGAATTCGCGTCTCGTCCGAATTGAGATTGAGATTTGACAAAAATCCCGAATAATTCTTTACTAAATAAATCACTGCAGTATACGATGCATATTTTTATACATATATTGTATTCTTCTTATTATAAACTCTCTTTGTCTGGATTATAAAACTTAAAAATAAATATTCCTTAATGAAATGTTGAAGCAACAGATCTTTGCGAGAGATGGTACCCAATTAAGTTTCAGTAATTCAACAAAATGCGCCCGTTACATCACGGAGTCCGTAACGCTGATTCATTTCCTACCTATATATCGTGTTAATAAATTGACACCAAACAGATCTCTGCCCTCGTGGATTTTTCTCGGATTCACCGACAAAGTCAGCGCGGCCGATTCAAGCGAAAAAAGTCAGCGCGGCGGTCAGAGCATCTGCTTAGCTTTCATCTCGGGTCTTCGTTTGTTATCTGAGCGTTACCTACGTGTACATGTACACCCATCTGCCTATCTGCTTATCTGTCGGCCGTGGAGGAATCACCAGCACGCGTTTCTACAGCGGTTAGGATGCAAACGCAATGTAAAGTCGCGATAGCGCCCCTAGTGCAATCTTAATGTCATTTCACAAAAGGCACGGTGTTGGAATTACGATCGAACAAAGCTGCTTAAAAAACGAAAGTTCATCCTCCATTTCGTTCTTCATCCCTTGTGTGAAACGGTAATATGTAAAAAATTTATCTCCAATTTCAAATAGGATCCTTGCGAGCTACAGGAATTACTTAAAACGATTCGCGGGATCGATTTATTCGGATCCAACGAACCGAGCGAAGGAAGGGGCATATAGCATTGGGATGATTTTCCACGGGCAAAGATTTACGCCCGCGTGCAGACGCGATGTGAACGCGGCCTTATCGCGGCGCACATGCGCTACCGCACGAGCTCCATGCGCCCACGCCTCGCGCGTATGCAGCGCACTCCGGAATAAATGCGTGTTTATCGCGGCGGTGGCGGTGGCGGCACTGCTTTTGATGCCAGCAGCAGCTCGTGCTGCAGCTCCTTCTTCTTCTTCTTCTTCTTCTTCTTTTCCCAACGCGCGCGCGGCTATATGCCCTCCGTCCCTCTTTCTCCTTGAGCGCGCGCAGGAGAGAAGGCCCCCGCGCGCGCAGATGGGCCCGACCGATTTACATAAGGCCGAGAGAGCTCCGTGCCCGCGCGCTCACATCGCGCGCCTGGACCTTCCTCTTATTAAACGCGCTCGCGAGTGCACGCACGCACACGGCGCGCGCACGCACGCACGCACGCACACGCGTATCCTTTATTAAGGGCGCAGCCGGCGCACGAGCGCGCATCGCGCGCGCGCGCGGACACAGAAGCGCCGCGCATACCTTGTTGCGCTAACAATACGACCGCCCACGTACGAGATATCTCGTTTTATTATTATCCCCCCGTGTCCGCTTTCTCTCTTTTTCTCTCTCTTTCCCCGCACGGCTTCTCCTTTCTTCGCCGTTACCTTCGCTCCTACGGTCCCCCCCCCCCATCTCGTTTCCTCTTCCCCTTGCCCTCCCCGGCCCTTTCGCCGTTTCGCCGCGCGCGACCCGCTAGTTCACCGCGCCGTGGACGCGATGAACTTTGCATGCGCGCTGATTCACCGGTATACTTTGCTCCACCGACGCGCGCACGCGTTTATCCGTCCTCGATATAAGACAATGTTCCAGCTTTTATAGAGAAATACGTCAAATACGTAACAGAACGAGGAACATTCCCGATGATTCGGAATAAACCCGATAAATAATAAATAAATTCCGGAAAAAGAGCGCATTTAATTGGGAAAAACCACGGATTTCGCTTTTCTTTTCCAAAGATACTTCCGAGTAGTATAATATTCATTGTTATTCAATGTTTTAAATCACCTATACTCTTTAAAAATGTGTTCAGAAACTTCCAATCTCTTTACATTTTCTCGATATTGATCTTATAAGCTGATATTCGTAATCGGTTCTTACATTTAAGACCGTCTTAAGTCTCTACAGGAAGGATGTCATAAGCCAATCACAGAGCCGTATTAGCATCTTAAGACATTGCTTAAGACGGTCTTAAAATAAGAACGGACTATTCGTAAAAGAATTTTTCGAGTCGGTTTCCACAGCTATAGGATTTCGCGAGTATGGTGGAACGAAAAACGCCGCGGAAGACGGATCGCGAGCAGATGTGAAAGAGAGCAAGAAAAATATCGTCCGGATAACGCCGGTGTGTCACGTACAAGTTTGAGAACGCGAGACTCGGCGTCGCTGTCAGTGCGTGAAAGTTTCGGAACAAAGATAAATTTGTACCAGGGCTCTTCCCCATCCCGCATCGGTTGCCACATCGCGTGCCCTCCCTCTCTGCGTCTCCCCCCCCTCCCCCGCAGCATCCAAGAGCAATGTACGTTCACAGGCAGGATATTTGGATAGACATAAAGGTGTCTACGGGGTGTCGGTCGAAGTGAAAACACAACAGGCATGGTCCATTGGATTCATGCTGTTCCTTCTTTTTCTTTTCGAGATGTCACAACGGTACGCGCCCGTTAACAAGTTTCTCTCACAAGTGAGTCTCTTTTGAGATGAAGAGAAAGGAAAATGGATCTCGAAAATATTAATAGCAAAATTTGATTTAAATAAGGTATTCCATTAGAATAATTATTAGATTGGAAATTATATATCAGAACAAATTGCTAATATTAAGTTAAACTCGATAAAATTAAGTAAGCGGCGAATATAGCGGGCGTTGAACAAACGTTCAGACTATACGGCTACTCTCGACACACTTGGAAGATTTCGAAGTTTCGAAAGAATGCGAAGTTCAACGTTAACTCCGAAAACTTCGAAACTTCGAAAAGCACCTTGAACTTCGAAGATTCGGAGTCTCGAATCTTTGAAATTGTCAAAAGTATGTAACAGCTCTAGTTCAGACATTGATTCTTGTAATCGGAGTATTCAGAGTATTTAGCTGTGGTAAATACCTCTTTCTCGCTTTTGCAACTATATACCGACTTGCGTTTCTCTTCAGTACACCGGCTTCAAGAGCTCTGCGTCACTATAATTATTCACGGCACTTTTGGGAAGTCAGAGTGATTCAAGATTCCCGAGCGTACGTCGCGGATCGAAAGATTGATGGCGATTCTAACGTAAATAGGTATGAACGCGGTCTAAGTGTCGTTAAGGGAACGTCATTTAGATGGCACTCGCCGATACGCCGCCAAATGTCGCGACTTTGTACCGCGCGTGTACCGCGGAGAACCGGGTCTTTATTAGCGCGACAAAACGGCCGATTATCTCGGCGTGCAACCCCCGGAAGCCGCGCGATACGTACGGGCGATAACAGTAATTGCTCGCGTGACCGTCGTCGGGCGAGGAATTTCTGGCATTTACCCAAGGTGTATACCCGTCAAAAATATACACGAGCGCTCGCCACGCATGCTCGCGTTCGCGTCGCGTCGAGCGATGATCGCGTTACCCGACCGAACGTTTATATTCACCGGGACGATTTCTAACGCGCGGACACAACAGGACAGTGCCTTCTCGCTATATAAGTATATTGTATCTCTCGTACTTAAACGGTACTCTCTCTTTTTCGAAACAAGAAGAAGTCCCTGGGAGGGACAGAGAAAGAGAAAGAGAAAGAGAGAGAGGCGCGGCTACAAAGGCATCGCGTGGAGCATTGTCAGTGACAAAACAAGAGAGTCTCGGGAGATCACCGCCACTATCATAACGTACGAGCAACATATCGCATGACAAGAGAAGCCCCGGGGAACACAGAGAGTTGCCTCGGCGCTGACCCCTCTCTGACCCCCGCTGTTTTTTGTGCCGGCCTGCTCGTCTCGAGAGAGCCCGACGCGCGGGGCCTTTGGGAGAGATCCCCCGGTCCCAAACCGCGAAACCATGCCGACACGGTTTGTGCGCGGTACGGATATACCCCCGGAGGGCCTCGCTCTCACGAAATTCACCGGCGCGCACGCCGGCCACGCTGGATTTCAAACGCGAAACGCGATATTCGTCCTGCCGGCGAACGGAGGTGCCGCTTTTCCCCTTTACGCTTCTCTCACCGAGAGAGATCCGAGGGTACGAAGCAGGCTGTGCGAGGAACGCGTGCAGCTTTCGGCGACACGTTGCATTAAAGTTCGTACCTGAATTCACTTATATACCTTTTGCAGGAGATATCATTAGAAAATATAATAAAAAATTTCCTACACGGAAAGAACGATTTTGTTGAAAGGTCTAAAAATTTTGTAAAAACAGATCTGAAAATAATTTTTTGTTGAATTATCAAAATAATTTGTTGGAATGTTAAAATTGATAAGTATTACTATAAAGCAATCATTTTGACTTTCGCACAAAATTATTTTGATTATTGAACAAAATTTTCATATCTATTCATATTTTCAGATCTAAATTCAGCAAAATTGTTCTTTCCGTGTATATCCAATATCGTTTACATTTCGATTTATTATTAGATATTTATCTTTATCTATCTTATTACTATTTCTTTCTTGTCTCTGGTATATCATTTTCTCTTTTTCTATCTGTTACATTTTTTGTTTGATTTTTAATTTTCACACGGAAAGAACAATTTTGCTGAATCCATATCTGAAAATAATTTTGTTCATATCAAGTATTTTGTTCAAAAATCAAAATGATTGCTAAAATATCAAAACGTGTTATAGCAATGCTCATCAGTTTTAACATTCCAACAAATTATTTTGATGATTTAACAAAAAATTATTTTCAGATCTGTATTTAGCAAAATTTTTAGGTCTTTCGACAAAATCGTTCTTTCCGTGGCATTATTCTTAGAGAGCTTGCTCTAATATTAATAAATGCTTTACATATTCATCTATCTATTTTCAGTCAAAATATCTTCCGATTCGTCTAATTTGCTCGAATGAAATGCACGAATCCTTGCTTTGAATAATCGTGACGACAGTTCTTGTTTTTTTTTACATCTTTACGTCTTCCTCTGGCTCGCGCTCTAGTCTAATCTGTATCCTGCAGAGCGGTCGGATCGCAGGTCTGGATAGAGAATTTATGCAGGGTTGTGCATCTACACGTAAAATATAATACTCTACGTTTTCGTGTAGACAACGTAAACTAATGTATAAAGTGTCATCTATGTAGACAGTCAGTAGACTATATACATATTTATTCATTTAATGAATACATATAATTTAACGTTTATGTAAAAAAAAAAACTATCATTTGAGTAAGAAAAATTCTCTGGTTACATTCCTAATCTTAATTTCGTAGTTAAATGTTCAAAATACATCAAGAATATCCTAAAGATGTCGTGGTATCTTTAGCCTGTTCCTAGATACATTTTGGACATTTCTACTGTGGTGGGTAAAGACTGCTTTATAATTTGATTCTTTATTTTATACTGTATATATTAGTGATACAATTTACAATAGTATAATCTACATAGTTTACAAGTCTAGATTGTCTACGTAGCAAAAAGACTATGTAAACATCACGTAGATTTCACGTAAATAATCCGTGTAGACGTAATCTTGAAATCTACGGCACAACCCTGGATTTATGAGCTTCGACACGTATACACGCATCGCCGGGGCCTCGGCAGCGACCAGCGTTTACCAGCAATAAGTAACGATAATTACAAGCTAATGGAGGCGATGCTCGCGCGTCCGGTACGCGCCGCGGTGGCGGCGCGGCGGCGGCTGCGTTTTGCATTCGGTATTTAAATTAACCGATCGATCGGCCGTGTTCACCTCGCACATTATGCAAATGCCGCGAAAACACGTAAAAGTTTTCTGCAAAACCAATTACGCCGACGCGACACCACCGCGCCCGCCAGAAGTTAATTGCGAATTTTTGCGCCGTACAGTCATTACGGGGGTCCCTCTCGGTCCCCTCTCCACCCCTTCACCCCGTTTCCCCGCTACGCCACTCCGATCTCGTCGCGAGGGAGAAAGGGAGAGAGAGAAAGAGAGACAACGAGAGGGAACGAGAGAGGAAGAGGTGGTACACACGGGGATCCTTTGCAACTGCTGAACGGTCAAGAATGCCGAGCACGAGCCATCGTTCTCGAGGAGTAAATTCGGGCTGACGCGGTGTACACATATATACACCACTACCGTTCGAAGTAATGGAATCTGGATAAGAGTATAACGAAATACTTATGAGCGTTAAAGCGCGCGACGTTAATACAAGATGCACTCTCTCTCTCTCCCCCGCCCGGTAGCAACAAGACATCCGAGACGCCGACAGTTTACTGTTCTCCCGCGCGTTTAACATATTCGGCTGAAGTAATAAAGATATGTTTCGCCGCGCGCGGTACAAGCCCCGACGTGACGCCGCCGCGCCGCGCCGCGCCGCGCCGCTTCGGTGTGGAACGTCTTTCAATCACGACGCACGAAAATATCTTGCAGGGTATACACCTTCACCCGCTACTTTCCCGCGGTGAACATGTTACGGTGCACGAGAAGCGTATATACGACGAGCACGAATGTGAAAGGAGGCACGCGTTATATGTGTATATAACGCGAGATGTAACCGACGGCAATTACAGGAGAGTATAATGACGAAGGCGTATTTTCAAAATTGCTCCGCGCTCTTGTTGAAGAAAGGGTTACAACGCGTCGCTTCTCGAGTCCCCTTTCAAGTGTCACAGGTGCTCGCTTTATCCCCATGAAGGATCCCATGAAACACGCCTGTCACCTAGTTTCGTTCAAATTCGCTGTAATACGTAGCACCGGACACCGCGCTTCGAGAAATCAGCTTCGCTCTCTCTCTCTCGAGAGAGAAAGAGAGTTCATTCACGAGCGATCGTTTGTCACGCGGGTTCACCTATTTAAACGTCACGATCGGCGGCGCGGACAAGTGTCGACAGAGCGCGGCTCTTGCGTTCAGCCTTGATACATTTCGCCTACGCGCGCGGAGAACGGCTTTTCCATCTTCCGCGTGTCGTACACCACCTACGTGGCCTTTAAGCCGCTCAAGGACAGCGTCTCCCCCCGGAGCTCGCCATCATTACCGCGCGCGACTCGAACGCGCGGACGGCGGCAGGCACCTCGGTGACGACGACGACGACGATGACGACGACGTAAAGCTCATCTGTGAGGTAAACATCCTCCTCCGCTCGTTCCCGTTTCTTCGCGTACGCACACGCGCGACGCGAAAACAAGTCGTGAATAAAATATTCCCGGGGGAGGCTAACCGCGCGACGTAACGCTCCTACAATTTCGTAAGGAACCACTCGTACGCGGATTCGCGTGCGTGCGCGCCTGCATTTCGCGAGAAATTATTCGAAATTATTGCGCAACCCGAGCGTAATCCGAGAGATCGGACGCTTAATTGGATTGCGCAACGATAGGTGAGGCGACGGTAAAAAGTGGGCGATAATTAATTCCACCACCTTCCGCGCGCGTATCCTCTGCGACGTGGTTGGCGGTGGTGTTGATCACCAGGCTATTACTAGACGTTACAGCAACAAATTGACAAACAGCGTGACGCGAAACCTGTAACTCGCCGATTCCTTCGGGGGTAACATGAGTTTGCAATGAAATTCACGTCGAGAGGTAGGGGAGATCGGGGCTCGTTGGCACAAGAGGCAAGCTGGCATTGCGTTCCGTTTCTGTATTTACGATTAAAGAAACAATGAAAAAGTTACCGTAAAATATCTCTTTTATAACATAGGTACATTTTTCTAAATTGCATTTAAATCAGACAAGTATTTTAGTAAAGAATGAGAAAAATCTGATTAAAGAGGAGGCAAGCATCGAGTGTTTCAAAATTTCGTCCTAATGTTCTTCAGCTGGAGAGAGTAAATCTAAGTAATGTATTATTAGAAGTTAAAACAAAAGTTTTTGCTATACAATATGTTAATTTAAGTAATAACCATAATTTATTATAATAAAATAATTTAAATTATATGTCTGTTTAAGGATGGATTGGCTCATATTTAAGATTAGCTTAGTTTAACTTACTATAAGAAGTGTAACCTTTCAATTACAACTTAATTATGACAAAACGTCTTTTATTTAATATTTCTGTATTGAAATGAGCTCCATCTAAAATAGTTTACATTTATTACTCTCTAACAGCATCTTGCTATTTGATCATTACAAAATAACTCTAAAAAAGGCGATTTTTTTCTTTTAAGAAATACATATCTGCGCTCTGTTTTTACTTCTATTATGTTTTCATTAATTCAAGATGGAATTTATCGCTTAAGCAACTTACACTATGATATGTGTCAACTTACCCGGCTATCGGGGTAAATTGGCTACATTGCAGCATGTTCGTATTTCACTTACTATACAAAGAAACTATACAGAATCATTCCTGGCATGAAAATGTAGAGAAAGGTTCATTCTACCAAATATTAATATACTTAGTTTAATCATAATAAATAGTTGTTTAGAAACAGAAATGTCTAAATTGTGAAAACTGTGCCAACGAGCCCCGGTCTCCCCTTCTACGTGCGCAATGTAAACATTATTATCCAGAAATAACAAAGAATATCCGTCTGATTTAAATTAAAATGGACCTTGAATTTTGCAAGATGTTTTTCGAGGTATGTCCGAGATTAATTTTGGAGAATCGTACAGTCAGAATTGCGCCCCAGGCAATTCCAGAACAATGTTCATCGGCGACGAGTCGCATAACCGGATCTTCCGTTTTTCTGCCTCTATAAGAATTTCTGAAAACCGCGCTCCTCGATGCCGCGCGGCGACGTCACAAATCCTGACGCGAGGCCGCGCATGACGTGGGCTGGCGCGCCGCAGAACGCGTGGGCCAAAACAATTCCCCAGTTAATTAAGATAATCGTCTCTTTATGACGCCACAGCCGCGACGCGCGCGCGGCTTATCGGTCGCCGCTCGATGGCGAAATTCGTTTTCGCGCGAGGAGAAAGGATGCGCCGGTTTAACGGCCGAATTTTAATGGGAACGAAAGGCTGCGCCTCCCGCGTTCTTATCAGCAAACGCGAACGATAATTCACATTCACCGAGGGAGGAAAAAAAGGAACGCACGAAATGAGCGCGACGCGCGACGATTATTCGAACTGATTTTTACGCGCCGATTAGAGAGATCGTTGTTAACGATTAAGATGGTCTCTCGATCACGGAATTGAATGCACAGCCCCAATGTGCAATTACGTAAGAGATAAATCAATGATCCGCGTGTAATTTGCAATGCAATCTTTGCCGGTGCGACACGATGCATAATTTTAATCGCGGCGATTATAATGAAACGTGATGGGTGACGCTTGAGACAGCCTGCTTGCTTACATATAAAATGTATACTGAATATGAAATTTTTCAAGTGAACGACACTCTCTCTCCCGACGCCAGGCTACCTGTAGACTTGTGAGTAAATATTTGATTGGGATCTCAGGCGCCTCATCTAATTATTAAAACATTCTACATCGTAAAGTTGAAATTATAATTACAAAAAAGATTCGTCGGTAAATCTATTAGAATTAATATAAGTTCTGAGATATTTTTCCGAGTACGCGTAAAGTATTATGTTCACGATACTATTACTATGCTACTATTAAAAACAAAGTTGTTTCAAGAAATAAAAATATCATACGCAGAAACACTGCACAATATCATTTCCTCCTCGTGCAATTCACTGGCAAAATCGTTCTATCAAGCATTGTAATCTCCTACGTCGAGTGCATTGCAGGTGAATGGTAATATTGCAGCCGTTAGAATGTGATAAACGGTGCGAGATATTACCGCGAAAATTGCTGGAATAAAGGCGACGGTACAAGGTAATGAGAGGCGAGGCGAGGCACGGTATACTACAACGTGGTTCGCACCACGCGAGGGCATGCCGGGTGGTCGCCCGATTGCCCATTGTGGGTCAGTGGGTCTAATTACGTATAATTAGCAATTTGTATCTCGCCTCAATCAAAGCCCTTCCCCTTGCGTAACCGGCAACGGCGCGGCGCTACGCCGCACTCGAGGCTCCCGGCGTCGAGGAACTCTCGCGCGGATCGCGCCTCTCGATCTCCCTCTCCCCTTTTCTCTGCCGTCTCGACCCAATCGCGAAATTCGTGAAAGTGTCCACACACAAAAAAAAAAAGAGAAGATCGAGTGGAAAAACGACAAAAAAAAAAGAGAAATGAGATTGTCGTGCGTCATTTTTTCGCCCCGGTACCTCCCCCCCCCCCCGACTCCCGTCACGACCCGTGTAATTACTCGCAGGCCGGTAATTATTTCCCTCGTCGTCCTTTTTTCCCCCCTCTCGCCACCGCGAATCGAAGGAAGCTGCTCCTCGGGGAGACCCTCGCCATCGATCGAGATCGCGCGTGGTGGGTGGTTACGGCATCGCCTGGCTGTGGGTGTCGAAGACGGAGCGTCGTGTCGCGCGGGCGGGCAAGTATACGCGACTCGTGACAATTAATCGCGGCACCCGAGAAAAGTCTTCGCAGGTGCGCCGCCCGCGTGTCAACGCATATAGTATTATATATATATATGTATGTGCGTGCATGCGTGAGTGTTGGTACGTGCGCGAGCGAGCGGCAAATTGGGCGTACTTTATGTCACGATGCGTAATTTACGCGTCGTTCGCCGCCTTTTCGCCGGGAGGTAATGAAATGGTAATAACTACGTTGCGATTCGGGGACGAGTCTGCCGCCGCCGCCGCCGCCGCCGTCATTACGCCGCTAATGTGGGAAATTGTGCGCGCGGCCGTGGCCGACAGAAAGAAATCGCCGACGCCGCCACCGCCGCGCCGTGGTCGTGGCCGTGCATCGGCGTGACGGGTTTAAGCGCTCAAAAGTGACATGAATTCTAAGTAGCCGAGCGAAAGCGGGCTCGCTCCAATTTCCGCGCGATGATACCTCAAGGAAGAGCGCGGAGGCTCGCTCGAAGGATCGCTCGAAGGTGCATATATGACCGTGTCAGAAAGATATGTTGAAGAGATACATATGTTGAAGAGATTATGAACTGAATGAAGTGAAACGGAGTAAAATTGAGACAGATTTTTTTTTTAAACGAGACGAACGGGGGTAACAAATGAATGCGCGTTTTCATGAAATCGCAATTTTGAGTGCGCCATATTTTGAGACTTTTGAATAATACAGTCTTGGCCGTAAATATAAAGCGCCCTCAATTTATTGCATTCTCTTGAGAACGGCAGTATAATAAAAGCCAAGGGCTAACAAAATATTAAAATTGTTATAAAGATAAATATTATTTTTCCATAAAACTGTTTTTAATTTTTCTTTTCGTTAGATATAGAATGTTTACGTCAATTTGTGGGGATGCTTTATACCTGTACGGCCAAGACGGTATATTTTCTCCTCCGTAAAGATACGTGGATATTCGTAATTTTGTAAACTGCCGCGATGCAGAAGACAATCTCTTCTATAGCCATCAGATTCACCTCTCGGGGCACGGCGATTATCTTCTGCGGATAGAAAAGAGAGGGGTGGGGGGGGGGCAGCAAGACGGCGAACGGAAGAGGAGGAAGGCCACTGTGCGATGACGCGCCGGGATCGGGCCAGGTGGCCGACCGATTTGCCGCGCGACCACAATGGCGCGTGGGCCGCAGAATTGTCCTGCGGGGGACACGCAGGGCCACTTCGCCATATACCCATCGTCGCGGTGACGAAACGCTCGCGAGGCCTCTCGTCGCGAGAGTCGTTCCATCGCCGGGTCTTCCTGGTCAAACGCAAACCGCCATCTTATCTTTCGAGAGAAAAACACGAGTTCGTGTCCCGCGAAACTCAACGCAATTTCTGTAATTATCTAGCAATAAATTGCAAAATTACTTTATTATATTGCACTTATTCTAAATTTATCTGTTTGATTTTATGAATATATAATTTATTATAATGACTTATTACATACAGTTTGTCTTTATAATAATTGTAGAACTGAGGAATATCGACTGAAATATAAAAATATCAAATAGGAACGGTGTAATTCTATTTAACGTTAACTACGGCGGAGTTATAGGCATCTCCTATTACACACACACGACGGTGTCGTATTCACTGCTTAGAGATAATTGGTAAGATGAGACGTGGATGCGAAGCGCGACGAGCGTGTCGTATTAATCGGCCGTGTCGGCGGACAATCGAATCAGGCGTCTCCGGGCACGATCGCTCGCGGAAGGAAGAGAAGATGTCCCGTTTAATTCGCCATGCGTGGGCAACGCGAGCGGGAATCAATTCCGAGCGGTGGCGGGCGGTATTAATGTTAACACTCGGTCACCGGAGTTCTTTGGCTCAGGAGATCCCTCTCTTCCCGCCCTCCCGCCCGCCACCCTCCCTCGTCCTTTTCCCGCCCGGCCATGCTCCCGCTCGCGGCCGCACGGTTCGATCGTGCCGGCCAGCCTTGAATACTAACGATCGCCACTTCCTTCCTCTCGTCGAAGTGCTTTCCGTCGCCGTTGGCCGCTGAATTTTAATTCACCGTCCCGTTTCGATGCACGCATTCTTTCTCGCCGTCGCGTCGCGTCTCGACTCGCGAGTGCACGATTCGTTAAGATAACCCGCTGACGCTGGCGTGCAACAGTGTTTTGGATCAACGGAAAACTGACGATAATACGGCAAGATCATGTAAATTAGTAATAATTAGGGGAGAGTTGCCAAATGCGTACCGGTCTCATAAAGCGTACCGCTTCAATATTTTATAGTTCCACTTAATAGAAGCAACATTTAGTAACAAAAATATGAAGTAAATAAGAAATGTGTAAGATAGACAAAAAATAAACAGGTTACATCTTGTTTTGTTCATACTATCAACATTTAAAAAAATCAGATACAATTGATGTAAATTTTTTATCAATTTATATAGCTAATAATGTAACCATGCAATTTTTAATTGAATCGTTATTTTTTCAGAAAGTTTATGATAGCATATTTTACATTCATTGTATATACATATTTACAATTATTATAAAAATTATATCAATATTTTTATCATCTCTCAAGTTTCTTAAATCGTACCTAATCAGCATAAGAGTTCTCAGATCGTATCGGTACAATTTAGGAACACTAATGTATCTTTATCTTTAGATTACATGACATAATCAACATCATTTATTTTAACACGATCGAAGTTGTTCTGTAGTAAGTCTGTATAGAGGAAAAAACCGTCATCGAGTTGCGTAAGCAAAACAGCTGTTGTTTGATAAATTACAATTAAAGTAGGTATTAATTCATGATTATTTTATCAATCTTGTGTTTTTAATTATTTTCATTTATAAATTCAATAGTTTAGAAAGAGGTACTATTAATAAAATTAATAAATACTCACAGGTACGATTTAGGCGTCCAGTTTGCTGAATCGTGCTTTTGAGAGCATGTTGCAAAAAAGCTTAGAACAAATTAATTTGCTATTAGCGAAAGATTTAACAATATTAAATGCCTTGAACATCAAGCTACAATTTCCAACGTTCGTTTGCATTCTAAATAGTACCAAATGTGAAATGTGAAAAATATCTTAAGTGATACGCATTCGGCAACTCTCCCCTAATTATAAGAAATAATTTCAAAACTGAAGTAACTAATATTGATACTGATGCTTAAATTAATTCATACGATAAGGTTTATAGGTTATAAATATATGTGAATCACAATTAATTGATGTTTATAATAAACCATAAAATGCGTAAACCATAAAATAAATATTATACAATTTCATTTCGCACCCCCCTTGCAACGTATGCAAATAACGCAATAAAAAAAATACCGTTCTCCGCAATTTATTTAATCTAAAATTAATATCTGCCGAGAACCGGCGGACGCGAACCTTGAACCCGGACCTCGTTTTTTAAACCTTTACGTTCGCTTAAAAATTTGCATGCATAAATAAAATATTACTTTCTGCTTGTAACGTATACGACGGTCGTTTCGGCAGATTGCGAAATTACGCTTGGCGCTCGCGTTGCGCGCGTTGCGACGTGTTGTCGATATTATACGCTATTTTTTTTTACAACCGCGCGCGAAAAGTTATAAAATTACGGCAAACCGCCGCGCACGGGGAATAATCGTCTCGACCGTTTGAAGGCACGTGGCCGGGGCAGCGTGTTACGGTGCGTGGGCCGTCGCGCGCAACCACCGAGAGTGCGCGCGCGCGCGCGTACGCCTCTTTTTTTCCTCTCTATATCTCTCGCGTGCGCGCGCGCCGATTTTTGCGGTCCGCACGGTGCGCGGCGTGGCACACACTCGCCGATTTCAATGCATACTTTCTGGCCACGAACGGCTCCGATTCGACATATCCCCGATCCGGTTCGCCCACGAGTACCCGGGGCACCACGGTGCGCGTATGAATATGCAACGATAAAGCGCGATTTATTTATAAGTATGACGCCGGAGATCGATCCTTCCACGACGCGATCGCGGAGGGAAAATTGGCGCGCGCTTACGGCCGAAATACAAGATCATCGCTCCGCTTCGAGAAAAATCCTGTATCTGACAAAAAAAGTAAAAATAAAAAAAAATTAATTTAAAATTTTGTTCTTTTTTACTTTGTTACATTATAACTGAGATTAATGAAAATATAAAAAATAAAGACATGAAATACAATTTAAAAAAAGTGACACTCAAGTTTTTTTCTCTTAAGAGAAGCTTCTTATATTATAATAATATCTTCTTCTTATATATTAATATAAATAATCTTATATATTAACAAGAAGCATAAAAAGAAGCATGATATAAAATTGACAGTTAAATTGCTATTAAAATTCTCGAAGAAAAAGAGAGAAAGAGATAATTCGTCATTAAAATCCTTAAAGGATTTATCCTTGTCCAGTTACCGCGCGGTGAAAATTCGTGGATGAAATAATTCACGGGGAGGGTTGCGAGTTCACGAAGTGGGTTAACTTCGGTGACGAGCGTGTTTTCAGGGCCGCCTCGGCGTCTCGGCGAGACCGTAAAAGCGCGTTGCCTGACGGCCCGCTTTTACGGTCCGACAAAAGCCGAGAGTTACGATCCTGCATTTCATTTAATTAATTTCACCGTCGTTGTCGTCGTCGTCGTCGTCGTTGTCGTCGTCATCGTCGTCGTCGTCGTCGTCGCGCCGTCCTGTCGCCCGCAGGGACTGCGGGACCCTCGAAAATCGAGCGATTGCGTTATATTACGCGCAGGGGCCGCTTTACGCCGCGGCGCGATGAAAAACGCGGTTTTCGCAGTCGCGTAATTGGCCGTCGTCGTCGCCGCGCCGCGCCGGTGCGGACTTTTCAAAGTGGTCGGGCCGACGAGAGCGATCGTATAATTAAATCCGGTAAAGGCGCGCCGTGCACCCGGCAAACCGGGTCGACTCGCCGCGCGGATAATGCGCGCGCGGCTTTCGGACGTTTAGAGGAAAAAGCGCGAATACGTGGCGGGTATACGTGCCGAATCGACTTTTTTTCTCAGATTTTAACTCAACCTCCTATCAGGATCAAAGATATGACCCCCCGTATATTCCCCCCCCCCCGTCTTGTTAAGTTAACTTGCTTACACGAGGAGACACCGTTGGGTAAACGAGCGATCGATAAAAAGCGGATGCGCGAAGTGTCACAGCCCCATAATTCGTGCGCGCGCGTAATTTGCTACTTGATTTGCGACAGTCTAATCTTCGTCAGAGATTGACGGGGAAAAAAGGGCAAGAATGAGAAAATGTATAAAAAAAAAGGAAAAAGAAACACGCGTGGTTAACAGTACGGAACTATCTTCGTAGGAACGTGTATGCGGCGCTTGCCATAAATCGTCGAGAACGTCTTATCTTAATAACGTATTTTTCTTCGGTATACGCTAACTAGTACCCGTCGACCGAGTATCGCCGCCTTGATAAATGCAACGGCACGAAGGTCGTCGCCGCGCCGCGCCGCGCCGCCGCGTATATTCCGAGAGGCAAGAAGCGAGACCGAACATTGGTGAAGCTCTCCTAAGAACGCTCGTTTGAGGCATATTTGTCGTCCGTATCGCGCTGATGCTCGTACAGATAACGTAACCGGATAAGCGTAACGATCGACGCGCGGGTCTCCGCGCTATCGCGATACGCGGTGTACGAGGAAGTGTGGAAGCTGGATCTCTCTCTCTCTCTCTCTCTCACTCTGTCCCTTCCTTTTAATTACACGGAATTCCCAAGGCGTCTCGTACGTATTATCGCTGGCGACAATTAGCGCTCGGCGCACGAAATTCGTTTCCGCGCGATCCGTTTCACGGCGAAAATACGTTCCCGTCTTCGCTTCACCACCGGCGGATTTAAAAACTTCATAATCCTCAAACGCGAAGCAGTGACTCTGAAATCTTGAAATCTTAAGTACGAGATAAGTTATGTTATCGTTTGATAAGCGAGATAAAGTTACAAAGTATTTCTTTGGAGGAATTTAATTTGCAAATAGTCATATAAAAATTTTTAAGGGAAATAGCAGATTAAAAAGACACATTTAAGAGAGAATAACTATATAGAGAAGATTTTAATCAATTGATCTTGTTTGCAAATCTATTTGAAATCTTGGAATCTTAAATATGAGATAATTTATGTTACCCTTTCAGCGAGGCGAAGTAATGTTTCAGTTACAAAGCATTTCTTACTTCGGACGGAATTTTAATCGCTTGTTTGCAGATCCGTTTGAAATCTTGGAATCTTCAATATGAGGTAATGTTATCGTTTAATATAAGCAAGGCAAGATTTTAGTTACAAAGCCATCCCTTACTGCGGAGGAATTTGGAAATAAGTGTATAATTAAAAATTTTTTAAAAGAACAAGTAGTTATGAAATTAGAGAAGGCTCAGCTTTGGAGAACACTAACAATATCGAAGCAATAGCTTAATAATGCAGCACAATAATGAAGACTTTAATCGATTGCTTGTTTTTAAATCTATCGCTGTTGAGTAAAAAAAAAAAGAAGAAAAAAGACCGCGTCAATTTTTGTAACGACCGAACGAGCTTGTCGCGTGGGACGTTTTATTAATGATGATGTCTCATTAAGCGCGCGGTCGCGGAGCTACTCGAGGTTATCGGTTTTACAGGATGGAAAGGAGGCCTCCGAGAGCGCACGGCGCGCATAATTCTGACATAATTTCCCATTACGAAACGAGCGCGCAAATTCGCGCACCGGTATAACGAGTGCATGCATCGTCGTCGTTTAGGGCGAGATACGCCGACGATAATTAGCTCGGCGTAACCGGCGTATACTTTCGCGTTTCAAGTACACCCGCGATACACCCGCGAGTCAGCCACTAAGAGATTCATTACTTCGCTTTGCAACGTCGCTACGAAATTGAACACAACTCATCAAAATGTCGTTTGATATACGATGTATGTTTTTACAATTAATTTGCAATTTATAAAAATCCTGAGAAAACAAATAAAATTCAACGTAAATATGCCAATCGATAATGGCTACAAATTAAAAAAAATGTTGTTTCATTAGTAATATCTACCAATATCTTAATATTATCGTAAGTTATTATTATTTATAATAATGAAAGATAATTAAATTTAATCTTTTCAAGTGTGCTACTTTTCTTTTATTTTCCTTTATTACATAGTTTGTATTTATTTCGCTTTAGAATATTGCAAATGTGATCAGATGTTAATATAACTAGTTTGTGAAAGCCAGTGAAAAAGGATGTTCTTAGTCAGATAAGAAAGATTAAAGGAATTCTTAATTAGTCGAGATATGTTTTGAGTTACACTTGATGCGCTATAAAAAAAAACAGAGATAAGTCACAAAAAAGGAAAAAAAACAGATTATATCATTTTAATGATATGTTAATAATATATTTTTCAGTGTATTATTTATGTATTCAAATGTATACATAAAGATAAAAGAGAAGTAAAAGGAAACGAAAAGAAAAATCGCGACAAATATTTGGTAAGGCATCAAACCCGCACCCTTCTGCTACGAGAATTTACGATTGTCCACGCGAAAGCGTAGGTAATCGGCGATGATATCACCGTTATAAATAGGCACGCCTCTTGTCTCCCGTGTGTGTATATATATACACGCGTGTACACGGCCCTCACACGCGAATCTGCACCTACCTGTCTGCACGAATGCCCGGCACTGTCTCTTTCTCGTAGCAGTCGCACATACATATACACATACACACACGCAGAGATCAAAGTATGCGCACATGTATATGCAGGTGATCAAGCAACAGATCGAAAGAAATTCGCGTTCGCCAAACTTTTCGGAGATTCAACAATAATATCGGTTACACACGTCAATTCTATGAATTCTGAAGGAATTCGCTGTTAACCCTGCTGTGAAAATTCCAATCTACATTTCTTCCCAAAATAAGTCTTTAAAGCCTCCACAGCAGTTTTTTTTATTGCTCCGCACTATATATAATAAAAATCTGAAATAACTCATACTTGTGAAGCCTTTCGCGAAACCTTTTGAGAAATAACAGAAATAAAGTTTCTAGCATAATAGAAAAATATTTTTAAGGCAGGATACGCATTTTCTTTAAAAAATCTCGCCATCTATATTTATTCTCTTAAAATTCACAATAAAAAAAATCGACTATGGCTTAAAAGACCCAGATTGCCAACGGAGGATTAAATATTAAATATTTAAAATTAATTCGGAACTTTTTTTTTAGTAAAACGATCTTATCTTAACCGTTACAGTTTATTCAAGAGCTCAATATTCAACTCTATAAAATCACTTTCCTCGCGACAGGTTACTTCGAAATGCGTGTCTTTTGGTTTATTTTTCTTTAAAAAAAGTTTCAAGAAAGGTCATTAATGATTTCCACGACCGTCGACGGTGACACTGTATTCCTTCGTATGAAAGTGGTACGCACGCATTGTTCAGGCGTGCCGCGTGTGCTCCCGTTGAGTCGCCGATGCGCGTCCTTCGCGCGGAACTGTGAAGGGAGAGCGTCTCGAGAGCGCCGAATGGCAAGTAATTACAGAAAAAGCGATCGATAAACGCGACAAAATGATCGCGTTCTAAAGACCGCGCACGCGATGGCCTGTGGCTTTCAACGAGAAGTTCGACCATGACGAATCGACGCGACGTATATACGCGGAATTTTGTGGACGCGAAAAAAACTGGGCACGCGCGTTCGATTCACCGCGGAAGAAACCCGCTGCGTGCGAAGTTCTCAAAGCGGGTATCGAGAGATATTTACATGCCTGTCTTCGGGCGATTTTTTTGAAATCAGTTTCGTTTATTCGACGTATAACGTATATTAAGAACATCTCGGATATTTTTTATGGCGACTAATTGCATTTAAAATTGAACTCTCTAAATTTTTTGGAGTAAAATTTCACTCTAAGGAGTGAAAATACTGCCACTCAAGTGGCCGAGTGACAGTATTTTCGCTCTTTTGGAGTGAGATTTCACTCTTTTGGAGTGAGATTCACTCTAGAAAATTTAGAGAGAACGACAAATATTTTTAAGCTGATTTAAAAAAATTTTTTAAAAGCTATGCGGTAAAATTATTATATATGGGTGACAATATTTATAACAATAAAAATAAAATACGATTCGGCGCAAGTTTAAATGGCTGAATAATATAGTTTTAAAATTCATATAGAAATATTATTGGATACTAAAATCCAGCCTCGACTGTAGAAGGCGCTCTTAAATTATTATTTATTTATTTATTTATAATAAAATAGGATTTATAACAAGAAAATTATTTCTATATAAGATTAGAACACATCTATTGAGATAGATTCGCGTCGAATATTTGCACGTTTGTCGCTTACATAGAAAAAGGCAAGATCGAATAGTGCGGCAGAGTCCGATGTGACTGATACCTCTATCCTGCCCGTGGGAAGTCGCGTTCCGAATACGAAACGGAGGTCTATAAGCTTGAGAACGGATCGGCCGATCGCCGGCGCCGGTAGTTGGTAGTGGTAGTAGTAACGGAAGTGGCGAATGGCTCGGAGAGCTGCATTTTGCACGACGATAAAAGCTCCGCGCGTTTCTTTATTGGATAAAAAATCGCCGGATTCCGAATCGATAATCGTGGGCCGGCTCTCTCGCTATGCGCCGAATAACGAGCGGATGATTACAGTCGCCGTGGGATATAATGGGCAAGTTGCCCGCGAATGTTAAAAAGAGCCATCCTCTCTCCGCGCCTATGCCTCCTCGATTACCGGCGCCTTCCCGAGGAGGTGCTTCGGCGGTGTACGTCGTGTAATATCGCCGGGGTATGTATAATACCCGCGACGAGAGACCGAGCGTGCAACACGCTCGCGCGCGTCAGCTCGAATTGCATCGCATATAATAATAGCGAACACCTCGCGCGTGCGCGCGCGCGCGCGATTATTCGATCGGAAGCGATCGTCGCGACGGGGGACCGTTAGGTCTTTTCATCATTTATTCCGGACGTCGAGAAGCGACGCTTCCGTTTCTACGACCCAGGGGGAAGTAAGTGCGCCGCGTGAGAAACGATGACAGAGCGAATTGTAAGAAGAAAGAGCGAGTGTCGGCGAACGGAACTTAATGTACACAAAGTGTCACTCTGACGATTCCTATCTCTTCCATTTATTTTCGTTGACCGACACATGCCGCGTCTGATCAATATGATTACATTTACGAAAACTAGAATTTTGGAATTGGAAATCTTAACTAAATTACATTTATTAACCTCTTTACATGAATTTCTAAAATTAGAAAATGCAATTTCTAATTTTTTGTTTAATTATGTGTCCAATTTTAAATTTTAAATTGAACACATAATATAATTAAACTGATTTAAATTGATAATAATTGACCAAAAAAATAAAAGCAATTAAAAATGTAAAAAATATTTTTCTTTGTCAGTAATAGAATAATAAAAAAAACCTAATATATATATAAATTCGTGCTAATTTCGTGAAGAAATTAAATATAAATTTTCTAAATACAAAAGTGGCTGATGTTTAAACACACGTTTCTCTAAAAGTTTCTTGGCGCAAAAGATCCGACCAATACGAAGGCGACTTCTTCGCTGGTCTTCGAAATTCTCACATCAGATTAATATTTTCGCGGGGACGCAGTGGAAAAGAAAGATGGTGTACTCACATTCTTTGTTGCGATCCATGGCGTGCTGAAGGGGTGAATCGTCGACCTCCGCCTTCGGCGGCGACTGATTGCCCTCGGCCATCTTCGATTCCGATCCTGGGACAGCGCTCGCGGCCTTCCTTCCAGCCGCGTCCGCCGCTGCTTTATCCTGCTGCGGCGAGGGCTTCGTCCCTTTCTTACCGTTTCCAGCGTCCCTGCAGGCCCGAAGAACGGACCGAAACCGAGCAAAACGTCGCCGTTTTGTGAATTAATCTTTCATACGTCGGCTTTCGAAGAGAGAAGGCCGCGATCGACGCTCGAGTGTCAATCGGACCCCGCGGCCCTTCGCGGCGTGTTTTTGCCGCGGAACGACGGAATGACGGATCAATCGACACTCGCACGGACGACGTTTTCATCAGAAAACCAAGTCGGAAACGGCCGCTCTTTCCTCCTCTCTTCGAGCGCGAGGCGAATCTTCGCTCGAGCAAGAAACGTCTGGCGACGTCGCGAGCTGTATCATACGTCGCGAGTTTATACCTCGAGTGTGTATCTCCGCGAGTCTATACTCGATCTTAAATAAACCGAACATAATATCTAGAAATAATATGTCGTTTCCACATCGAGAATTTCCGCAAACCGGCTCTGTCTTAAATAAATTAAAGTTGCATAAACTATATTATTTTGATATGGAAAATAAACTTAACGTTACGAGCTAGGAAAGAAAAAATATTTAACGTTACGAGAAATTGAATTCTTTAGTATCGCAGTATATTGAGTTTCTACGATGCTTTTATCATTAAAGCAAATATATCTTCTCCCAACACTCGTTCTCAGATAACGCGAATATCATATGTGAGAGGAACGAAAGCGACGTAAATATTGTACAATAAAAAATACGTGCATAATCTCGGTATAATAGACAGAGAGAGAATCGCGCGCTCCTTTTGCGGCGAAAGGGTAAAAATAAGCGTTTCTAGTCGTCGAAGGGTGAAAACGTTTATGGACTCAATGGAGTCCCGTCGAGATAGGTCCGTGAGAGATTCGCGGATCCGGATGGTTCGGACGAGGCGTCGGTGTTGCGAGCGAAATGTCACGCGAAAGATCCGCCTGTTCGATTTTATCTCGCGAAAAGTTCAGAGAAAATTGCGCGCGCGCGCTTTGCGCGGAATCCATACGTATAGAAGAGAAGTTGGCGAGCCGATTAAAGATTTTAAAGCGTCGAGAGAGCCAACGGTCTCCGGAGAGGTAGTTTAAGTACGCGCCGGCCGAGGGGAAAGTTCCGAGAAAAGATTACTCGTCACAGCTGGAGATAGGAAGCCGGTCGTTAAGAGCGTTTATATTCTCGCGTAACGATTACACGCGGTACTGATACTAAATTGCGGGTTAATCGTCCGCTCGGCGCGGCCCTAGCGATCTCGCGCGCGATCTCGCAACTCTCGCAGCGGCGCGGCGGATTGAGGCGCTGCGGAGACCCCGCGAGAACTAATCCTACTTGTGTCTCCCACTTAAGGGATTTGTTAAAAATAAAAAATTCCAGGTCAAACTTCGACTAGATATTAATTGTTACTTAAAAGCATCTGAGTACTCAAGCACTGCGTCTCGAGTACTCGGACGTTATCTAATTTTAATGAAAATTTTAATTCAGACATTATCTAATTAATAAAAATTCAGAGCTTTATCATCTCGCGCAATTCTAGCTTAAGATATTACTACAATTGAATTATTTTTGACTGTCAAATTTAAATCTTAAAACACTTTGACTGCCAAGCTGTATTTAAATGCCAGACACTTATACGGGTAAAATCGAGTAAATAAAACCGTGATTCATGAAATGGATGACGAGGCCCTTGCGGAAACTCGTGCGTCACTCAGAATGTGATCGAAGTAATATCACTAACGTTATTAGAATATTATTATTAGATCGAGGTTACTCTGCAGCGTATTAAAGTCCCCGCGAGAGTCGCGAGATCTCAGGCTAAGAGATGTCCTCCCGTGCGATAATCCGCTACTTAGCGCGAGTTGTCTTCTTCCCGCTGCGTTTCTGCAAGAGCAGTGCGTGCGACGCGCCCTAATAGAAATAACGCCTCCCGAGATAATGATAGACGGCAGTGACGCGCGACAAAGCGCCGGGGTGGAGCGCGGCTTGTTAAAATAATCGCGAGGCAGGTGCCGAGCGACGACGACGACGCCGTTCTACATTTCTCGATCGCGATAACGCCCTTCATGCCTTTACGCCTCGAGCAGCGCGCGATCGGGAACACGCGTATATACTTCTACGTGTTCCATTACGTCTGTTTGTAACGCGGCAGACGCGTGCATATACCGGTTATAGACTCGCTGTGGTAGCCGGCGGAAGGTGATAACGCGACTCGGATACCCTCCTCATTTCTCCTATGTCGCGAGGTTTTATTGACACTCGGTCGACATAAATCGAGCCTTCCTCACCTCCCCCCCCCCTTCTCTCCCCCAGCCCGGCGAGTCCCGGGCTCTTCTCGTTCTCCACGCCGCGTAATCTACATACGGCGCGAATTATACATACGCGAACTATATATCTCACCTCTCGTCCTTGGCGTCGCGCCTAGGGTCCTTCCTCTCCCGCTCCTTATCCTTATGGCCGTCCGCCTTTTTCGTCTTGGACTTGGACTTGGCGTCGCCCTTGGCGACCTTGTGCTCACCGCCGCGTTCGGTGACGACGACCACGGCGGCGCTGTCGTTGCAGGAAGCGCTCGCGGACGTGATGGGAGACGTCGTCGATGCCGCTCGACTGTTAGTGTAATCCTGCACGAGGAAGGTGTATACCTTGTTATATCCCGCTTACTCGAGCACGCCGAATTTTACGGCGCGAGAGAAGGGTAAAAATTAGGTCTTACTTTAAACCACTCCGGATAGATCGCACTGATGGTATCCAGAAGGTCCTGGTCAAGTTGAATCCGCCAAAACGGGGAGCCGCTGTCCAACCTGTGGCCAGACTCTGAAACCAAGAAAGTTTTTTATTAGTGTAACTTAAAAGCCGCGCATATAGAGTTATACATTATATATTATTAATTCTAGAATTATAAGCTACGTCGTTTAAGCGTCGCCGAAGATTCTCTGTATTGATTTTCAGAGATACTTTAAGAAAATGTTAATTTTCTTAGAATAAATATATTTGCATAATATTTTATTTTATTTGTAAATACATATACCTACATCTTGTCAAAAAAATATGCAAAAATAAAACATATTTACAAAAATTATTTGAAAAATAATTTAAAGTCTACACGTTGAATAGATTATATATTAGTTATTGGGTTTCTAAATATGTTTCTCTTTCCATGTTAAATTGAGCACTTATACAAATACAAATGTACAATAGCGTGTGATGCAGTACAAATATAAAGGAAAACAAGAAAATAATTACGTATGTATAGTAAAGCGAAGATGTCATCGCGAAGAAGTCGCCGCTGCCGCGGGCAGGATTTAAAATGTGCAAAGTGTTTCGAAGCCGCGGCGCGAAGGATCGCGGGTCGGGCCCTTAAGAGTCATTCCTGCCGCATAAGGGCTAATAATGCCCCATGAGCGCGATACGCCCCAAAGGCGTATCAAAACCTCGCGGAATGCCGGCCTCGCCGTTTCTTTCGCGCATTCCGAGGGATTCCCTGCCTAATTTAAACGTTCATCGCGGTACCGAGGGATCACCCCGATGAGAGATGCTGGAGGAGGTAAAGGACGGGGGCTCCTCTCCGAAGAGCCGCGGTGCATCCTACCTCCGCGAGAACGCACGGAAGGAGATGAGTGGGAGAGAAAGAGAGAAAGAGCAGAGAGGCCCCTTCGTTACGACGACATTCTACGGGCGAGACGCGTGTCCTGCCTTCGTAATCGAGGATCGAGGAGAGCGAGAGATGAAAAACAAGGAGCTGCTCGCTCTCCCGAGGGACTTTCGAATACTCCGATCGGCGACGGAAACGCCGATTTTTGCGACCGCGCCGCCGTTAGAGTAAACGCGCTTTCTAAAATGTAACCACTCTGTGACATGCCTGCGAGCTTTACATAAACGGCCGCGCGTCGAGTACGTAACTACGATTCCGTAACCCGATTTCTCGAGAAATTTCGTGAATAAATTGCTTATCAAATTTCGGGAAACATATATAAAGTATTTAAATAATTTGAAATAACTCGATTTACAGATGAAGTTTTCGCATTTAAATACTTTTCGGCTTCGTATATTATTCTCCTCGCGTGGCACATTTAAACGCCGAGAAAGCGTTTAAGCGCAGGAAATTTATCTGCAAATCGAGTTATTTCGATATTTCTTGTCAAATCAATTATATAGTTTCGATTTCTTTCTGCAAATGTGACTCTTCGATTCCGTGCACATTTGTCACGTAATATCGAAATGCTGAGGTTGAAGCAGAAGGGGATAAGAAATCCGAGTGTATACATCATATACCCTCCGGTGGAGGGAGGAAGGAGAATTTCACCTTAACCCAATAAATGATTAGTGTGCCGTACCGGTGCCGGGAGAGCGGCATAAATGCTCAATCAGTATGCGCGCGCACCGCGGACAATCCGTTGTAAATCACGTGCCGTGAATCATTCGCCGACATAAATCTAGCCTCGGTCTCCGATCAATACGCTCCTAACCGGTCCGACACATTAGTTAAACGCCCGATATAATACTAGTCGTCGTCGTTTACGGGACACATGGGACACGCGAGGTCCACCTCGCGTGACTCCTCCCCTCCTCTCTTCCCCCTCCCCCTACCCCGGCAAAAAGGATCGGCGATGTCGATGGCCTAATAGCGCCGATCCGAGAGAATCCACGGCAAAACGATACATCATCGGCGAGACGCACGTCTCCGAGCGTTCGGTCGGATATTTTGATTTATCGGATATCGTTGCGATCCAGCTCGAGAGTAACGACCACGAGTTTGTTGACAATTAATTATTGGAATTTTGAAACTAGATTAGATAACTCTCTGAGAGAAAGAGAGAGAGAGAGAGACGATTCTGAATTTAGAGTACTTACGTGCGGCGACAAAACTTTACGAACGTAAATCGCGAAAATCTTATCCGAGATATTTACTCGTGTCTTTGACCTGATCGTCCTTTAAACCAGCAGCCAGACACTGAAGACTCTCCGCGGCGAGAGCGAGCTCGGTGCAACGTCGGTGGAAAAGCAACGATCGAACGCACTCACGAGGGGAACCCCTCGGAGGGAATCCGCCGTAAGACATATTCCGCGAAAGATCCCGAATGCGAGATGCATTCCTCGGAAGCGGCGCGGCGCGGCGCGGCGCGGCCACGGCGGCGGCCATCAAAATTCGGGCAAATAAATCTCGCGCTTCTCTCTTCTCCCTTTTTCCTCTCCTCTCTCCGCGATCGATCCGCGCGATCCGGCCGGTACGTGCGCATGCACACGCGCGCGTACGCAACGCACGCACGCACGCACGAGTGGAGCGCGCGCGTGTATACACGTGTACACGCGGATGCACGTAGAGGCGACGCATAGGTATACGCGAAGGGAGCACACGTGCGTGTTGTGTTTCGCCCCTGCGCGTCTATACGTCTCGAAGCCTCTGAGTCACTCGCTCGCTCGCTCGTTCGCTCGTCACAGGCTATACCCGCTGCACTGGTACAGCCGCGAAAAACTGCACGCTGCACTTCGGGAATGTCGTCGGCATGTACAGGGTGTTCCCCTTCGCCGCGCCCGTCGATTCGCCCGACAAGAACGGTGGCGGCGAGCTCGCGGGTTCGCTCGGGTCGGGTCGTTTCTCTCTCTCTCTCTTTCTCCCGTTGCGTCTCATCCTTTTTTTTCTCTCTCCTCTTGTCGATCGCTTCGCGGAATCGCCGATCTTCCTTCTTGGCGATGACCGCGCGCGGTCATCGCGACTCGCGCGGAGACCTTGCGCGTCGGAGACACTGTCATATTTAGCACCCCTATAACCTGATATAACTCGCGAATCGAGCGAGAACATTTTATATTCCAGTTAAATATATAGAAAGTCGACAGCTAACAACTTAGGTTGGCTTTTCAATAAAAAATCTATTAATATCTCGATTTTAGAAGAAGAAGCTCAATAATGTTAAATTGGTTGTAAAAATTTATTGTTAAAATTTGGAGGTTTCGACGGACTTTACATATCAATTCTTCTCTTTAAAAGCGAATCAGTGGAATCATCACTGATTGTCAGTGTATGTCATTTTCCAATGACATACTTAAAACCTTGATAAACAGTGATTATTTCAATGTCGCTTCAGTGATAATGTACTGATTTAAACAGTGAATATCACTGAAAGACAGTGAATTTGACTATTTGACATTCATTGTCTTTCAGTGATATTCATGTTTGAATCAGTATATTATCACTGAAAGCGACATTGAAATAGTCACTGTTTATCACAGTTCTAAGTATGCCACTGGAAAATAATACACACTGACAATTAGTGATGATTTCACTGATTCACTTTTAGAGAGTCGAATGATAATATATATTTTTTTAATCTTCTTTTGTAAGACGGGCAAGTTAGCATACGTAAGCTATGATAAATGCACGTGGAATCGTAGAGACGGAGGAGGAGATCGAATTTTCTTCTGTCTTATTGTATTCAAGTTAAAACGTACGAGAGCACGGCCATAGGCCGGAGAAAGGATTCGGGTGGAGGGCAGAGCACGAAGGAAACGGAGAGAAGCCCTCGAAACGACGCGGGAGGGGGAGGAGGAGAGTTCCCTTACAATAGCCGTAAGCTTTGCCGCTCATTAGAGGCGAGGTCGCGGGTCACGTGGAACCGCCGCCGCTTTGTATACCTCTTGTTCCCTGTATATATGTAAGTTACGTACAAACAATATTCACGCACGGAGATGCCCCTTTCGCCCGGATCGTATACCCAGGATCGCCTTCACCGCGGATTACATCCAGATATGATCTCTGATCTCAGAAATCAGCAGCGTTTATCCTCGGCCGCGGTCGCGGCAATCTCTATATCGAAATCGTACGCGTCGTGTCTTTATAGCCCTTATCCATATTCTCGACAAAAAATTGAAATTATCCTTTCGATTGTTTTTACAGCAAACAAAGTTGACACAAAGTGTCAACGTAAAATATAAATCCGACAGACATATATAATGCTATAGCCGGCGTAGAATCAGAAGAAAAGATCTCGAGGAATGAATGTCGAGGAACATCGACTCGGCGCGGAATTCGAGTGTACAATCAGCCCCCGAAGAGGTTTACCGTCGTCGCGCGAGCAGGGAAACCGGTCTCCCCGCACCGGCGCGGCGCGGCGCGGCCGGTCGCGCAAATATTACTGTAAAGACAATATAATGACGCGTGAAACACAAATTAATCGCGGAATGCGTCCCCCGCGACATACCGCGCGACGCACGCGCAAGTTTCAGTTGTTCAACATCCCGTCGCGAGGGTCGTAAAGTTTTAATTGGAGTCCGCGAATGGGCGCGTCGTCGCGCGGCGGCCGCGAGAGAGACTGCGAGAGGAGAAGTCCCCCGCCGAGGGGGAGGGGGTGGTACCCAACGTCCGGGAGATCCCGAAGAATCGCTCTAACGAGTACTCCGTGCGCGTACTCAAGCGCACTAATCAACGACACGTTGGCGAAGGCGGCGTTCCTCCCGTCCCGGGAGATCCTTCTCTCCTTCCGAGGAGAAGAGATCGCCGAGAGAGAGAGAGAGAGTGAGCGCCGCGCCGCTTCGCCTCGCGTTGCGTTGCGTTGCGCCGCGCGCGTCTACTACTACGGGGTGTCTCTTTGTTCTCCCGGGCGTCCCACACGGTCTCGCATTGAACCCGTACGATTATAAATTGCCCTGAGAAAGCGCGGTTGGCCTGCGCCGCGGCCGGAGAGCAGCGGCATCGTGGCCGGGTGGGTATGCACTCTCGGAGGCATGCGAGAGACAACGGATGCATGCATGCATGCATGCATGCACGGGTCCGCGACGCTCTCACACGCGCCCGCAACGCTCGACTCGCGCGCGCGAAACTGCGCCATACGCGAACGCGGGGGAGACTTATTTGCCGGAGGTACAGGGCCCACTTAACCCCGTAACCCCCAGCTTCGTATATCTTGTCGACAATGCGTATACCGATGAATTCAATACTTCCCGGGTACACCCCCTCCGCTCCTCCACCTCCTCGCCAGGCCTCCGCCTAACTTCCTCAATAAAATTCGTCCTGAGAAATATGGCGCAGCGCATTTCAGTGGTAGCTCTTAACACGCGCCCTTTCGCGCGTCGCGTTCTCTCCCGACAATATATTCCTCCGCGAGATACGTCATCGCGAGTCTTTTCTATTAAAATGTATTGACGTTAGCGCGAAATACGATCCGCATCTGTATTATAAACGTATCAAATTTATATACCACGTTAGATAATCCTGTACTCCAAATCCAAGTGTGTAAATCTGTAGTCACTTTATACGCGTGTTATATTTTACACATTTTATCTGTGTTTTACACAGTTAAATGCGTATTTTTACACGCTTAATTTTACAATAATATGTGCAAGCGTGTAAAAAATACGCATTTAACTGTGTAAAACACAGATAAAATGTATAAAAATATAACACGCGTATAAAAAGTGACTACAGATTTACACACTTGGATTTGCAGTGTGCACACTGCAATTCAAGCTATATGTAAAAAATGCCTCATCTGTGTACAAATAAATATGCAGTATACTATGTTGCATAAAAATATGAATTTACACATTTAAATAAGTTATTTTTACGAATAAGGCACTTTTTATATATCTTGAATTCGTACGCAGTTATAATAATTATAATTCAATTATACATATAATATTGATACACTGCCAGCTATATGTCACTAATTATAAATGCATAAAAATTTGAGAACAAGTTAAAGGTATAGCAAAATATTCGTTGCCTTCTGGAAGAAGGCAAATTTCCGAGTTCATCACTCGGTGATACACGAAAAGTCGCGGCGATATACGAACTCGGCGTCTCCTTCTTCCGCTCGGCTTATTTCTTCATCATCTCTCTATCTCGGCAATCGTGCGTAGGCGGGACGCGAGCGGGAGATGGTCTTGATCGAGCGCATGACGTTCGATCGGCCGGATCGAGCGCGCTACCGATCCCCGCCGTGCGGAACGGATCAACGATACCATTGAATCGTTGCGGCGCGATTTCTCCTTCACTCGTGCGCGCGATGGTAGCGCGATGATGGATCGTGGGTGGGACGCGACCCGCGCGAGGTGATCGCACGGAAGAACCCCCCGATGGTCGTCAAATCGAAAAGTTTTGTATAGCGTATACGGGCCGTTACGATCTCCTCCGCATGGCCGGCCGCGCATCGATGTCTCCGCGGCGTTCGTCGTTGTCGTCGTACGTCGCGTGGTGAAAGTCCCGCTCTCGGTCGCGCAGGATGATTGATATCGCCGGCGCAGCTTGCTCCGGCTCGGAACAACACACAAACCTCCCTTCACTTTGTCGCCGACACGAATTTCGTCCCGTCGGGGTTTGTCAAGCGAATTCACCGAGGTTGGGCCGATATAACTTGACATGTTATCGTCTCGCATTACTTATGTATAAGCGGATATATAAGTAATTTGAAATCATTAATTCGGAACAGATGATAATAATGACGCCTCTATACAAAAATTAATATTCATTAATTTAATTAGTGCGCGAAGAAGAAAGCTAACAGAATATCTCTTAAAGATCGTAACAATGTTTACAGAGCAGATTTGAGAGTTCATATAATATTAATAAGATATGTTATAATATTATTTTTTATATTATATTATAAATAACATAAATTATACACAAGGAATCAGCTATATGAGATAAATTGAGAGAGACGTCATGTTACAGCTGATTTCTTACGTCAGTTCTCTGTCATTTTCTCGCTCACGTATTTTCTGAATGGCAAAGCGCCGTGACTGTCTACGGGTATTATCGGAGCAACCCAATTGAAATGCGGTTTCGCACTATTTACGAATCGATAATGAAATTTGCATGCTCCATTGAAAGTTCTCCTCGCCCGGCATCCCGGCGCCCTTCGTGTCCGCGTATATCTATAATCGGCCAGCCAATGTCCTGCACTTGGCTCGCCGCGGAGTATATATATATATGTATCCATAGTCGAGAATGACATCATCGACAATCTCTGGCGTACACCTAGCGCGCGTAATCGGTGGGCGAAGGCGTATCAGCTGTGTCGTATCTTATTTCCGTCTCTCATTCCCCTTATGCCATCGCGAGCTCTCTCGCCGTCGAATCGGTGGGTGGCGAGAGAGGGACGGGCTTTCTCGTCGCGAGGGTTGGCGAGTGAGAAGGAGCGACGAGAGGAAAAGAGGGGAAAAAGGACGCTCGCGTCCGGCGAGTGCCGTTTCTTAGGCGAGCGAGGGAAGAGGACGGGGAGGAGCTGTCGCGCGCCGCCGTGTGTAGGTCGCGTGTCGGCAGAGCGTATAGCTTATGCCGCGGCATATAACTAGCCAAGCGTGAGATGACGAAGAGCCTTGCAGCGGCTCGCTAACAGGCCGCTACCGGTGATATACCTTTCGATTTATCCTCGGCATTCTCGCCATATCTCCGGGTACGTCCCGAGAAAAATGGTGAACGAACGCGGTCGGGACGGAGAATAACGCGAGAGCGTCCAAATAGAAAAGGTACGGAGAAACAAGCGCGACTCTGACTCCACTTGCTTAATAGGGCGAGCGGAGGAAGAGAGAAGAAAACTTTTTCCTGTTTTAAATTAGTAAAATTTAGTTAACTTCTATTTTCATGAATCTGGGTTTTAAGAAAGATGCGCTGCAGTGTACCCTTTTAAATTCGCGATGAAGCGAGTTTTATTATTGCGAGAGACTATAATCTGATTGAAGGGCTCCTTACAACATTGGGCTAATCCACATTTGATAACATTTTAAAAATGAAGAAAAATTAAACTCCGAAAAAGTTAATTTTTCTTCATTTTTATAAAATGTTATAAAAATGTGGATTAGCCCATTGTGTGTAATATAAGAACTAGTTACTGTATACGCATGTAGTATAGTACATTTTATTAGTATATAATTCCATAAATCTGTTCTTTAACATTATTACAATCTTTATGGAATATTCCAATATATCTCTTTCTTTTTTCGCGCTAATTAAATTAACTGAATTATCAGTGGAATTCGTAGAGACATTATACCTACAGTCTATTCAGAATTGGTGCTGCCAAATTCATTTTAACTTAAAAGTTCATTTTCTCCGTTGTTGCAAAATGTGGATTAGTTCCCTGTTGCAGCAAACCCTTCAATTAACTGGATGCATATTTCAGGACAATGCGCGTGATTACCTAGCAATAATATATGGTCACCCGACGCTTCCTTCACATTGTCATTTGTGCTCGAAGCTTCCTGAGTCTCTCTAAAATTTTGCTTCATATACACGGAAAGAACGATTTTGTTGAAAGATCTAAAAATTTTGCTGAATACAGATTTGAAAATAATTTTTGTTCAATAATCAAAATAATTTGTTGCAAAGTTAAAAATGATAGGCATTGCTATAAAAAACGTTTTGATATTCTAGCAATCATTTTGACTTTCCAACAAAATTATTTTGATTATTGAACAAAAATTATTTTCTGATCTGGATCCAGCAAAATTGTTCTTTCCGTGTACGAATCTATAATGCTTCTCGTATAAAGAGAACGGAAATCTCGTAGTAGAGGCACGCGAATTGAGCGGTAAGCGCATTCGTGCGCTGCCACGCGCAATCAAGCTATTATAAATTCGAATCGGCTCTTTATAGTAGACTTCGCCGCCTCGCGCCGACCAGGATATCCGCAGCGAGCGCTTTAAAAACTACACCACGCACACATGCAGGTACACTCGGTTTCGCGGTTGGGCGCTCGACGACGTCGGTGGCGACCCACGCGCGCCCGCGAGAGGTGACAAACAGCCTAACGGCGCCTCGGATAGCGATCTCGTTTCGGCTTATCCCGCCGCCGCGCCGCTCTGCTCACCACCTCTCGCACCCAGCGCGCGCTTATACAAGACACCGCGGGTGCATCGCACGGTCGTGTACCACAGCTCGAAACCTTGTACAACACTCTCGTTATACGCTCCCCCGCCCCTCCCGTCTTCGATTGCACGTTGCAAATGATAAATGGCAGGATGCGCGCCGAAGTAGTAAAAGCCGTGCGCTCGGCTCGGCGCGGCGCGGCGCGGCGATCGGAGACCGGCGCCCGTTGCGGAGCGGAATAATTTGCTACCAGGCTTGCCGCTCGCGCGCGCGTCCTTTTCATTAAAACTTCCGAAACGCCGCCAATAATCACGCGGCTATTATTCCGTGTATTTACGGTAATTGAGCGGCGGAGAAATCGCAACAAAAGTGAAACTGCAGGCCGGGAGAGGGAGAGAGAGAACAAGAGGGAAAGAGAGAACAAGAGGGAGAGGAGGCCACTTGGAGCGAAGCGGCGCTCGATGACGAAGAGCTTATCGACGATTGACTAATAACTCGTTATCGGACCGGACCGACCGGCCTTTTTTTGCCCGTCTCCTCAGATAATTCTGGATTTGCGCCGATGGATTTCACCGGCCACGATAGAGCGCCCCGCGTAATTGGCGTAATTCCGGATAAGACGAGCTCAAGTCGACGCTAATAACGCCTAATGGCTTGCAAAACGGCGAGCAAAACGTCGCGCAACGTTCTCGCGACGTTTTTCTCGACGAGACGTTTCAATTTCTTGCAAATATTTAAATATATAAATCAACGCGATCAAAGGTAGGTGCTTCGCGAGAAAGATGGAGCTTACGTATCTCCTCGGAAAGTGTCGAGTATCAAAGCCAATATATTCTATCGCGAGGAATTCTATTGCGATTCACGCTCGTACACCCGGTATATATAGATGCGCATTAAACCGATGTACGATCGGGTCTTACGGGGGTGGCGTGCGTGCTGTTGACCCGGCGTGAACCGGTTCGGGTCACTCCTTTTTTTCTCCCTTCATCGGGGCCTTTTTTTTCACTCGCCCTTTCACTCCTCTCCTCCACCCGGCGCGGCGGATCCCGGGCGGGTTATAGCCAGATGTGACGTCACGCGAGGAGGCGTGATAGGCTGTATATATACGCGCGTGCGTGTGATGTGGGCCCACGCGTGCCCCAGGTGTGTACCTGCTAAACGAAATCCGTCAAATCCTTTTCTAGAATCGCGCGCCGAGGAATCGAAAGTTACGTTCCGCCGCGCGGTTGTCTTAATGACTACCCCGCGAGATTTTTGTTACGCGGCGCTTTAATAACGCCTTCCGCTCGCGCCGCGTCGCTCCAGAACGCATAATTTATCGTGAATTCTTAATTGAACTCCCACTGTAATCGAAGAGAGACATCGGCGCGCGCGGTCGCATCGTCATTCACGTGGAGGAGATAATTAAGGGGAGAGATAAAAGAAAAGGCGAGTGAGAGAAAAAGTCCCATGCACCGCGCTGTCGATCGCGGGTGATCGCCCCGCGGGCGGGCAAGAAACCCGCCCAATAATCGATTATTGGCACGAGTCTGAGAATCGGCCGGCCGGGTTGTGGATGCCGGCGCGGTGCGGCGGGGGCGGTATATAAAATTGCTAATTTTATTTTATATCCCCGCGTGGATCCCGCGGCACCGTGCCGCGCGACGCGGACGTAAGAACTGCCTAATTAATAATTCCGGTGCTTTCGTATCCGCGCTGCTTTCGTCGTTAAAATCGTACGGCGCGCGATCCCTTCTTCGACTCTCCGTCCCTTCCGCGAAGAACCGGCCGTTCCCCGGATATTCGCCCTGGATACTCGAGACGGCGGCAGAAGATCGACGAGGGCGACAGGGAAGAGCGATGGGACGCAATCTTCGATCGCACGCGCATTGAGCATAGAAGAAAGGTATGCGCGGCGCATTTCAATTTCCACGAAAGAATAGGGTAGAATAAAACGCATTGGAGGCAATGTTTACTCTCTAAATTTTCTGGAGTGACTTTTCACTCCTTTGGAGTAAATTTCACTCCAAAAGAATGAAAATACTGCCACTCAAGTGGCCGAATGGCAGTATTCTCAATCTTTTGGAGTGAGATTCACTCCAGAAAATTTAGAGAGTAGGAAACAATACGGATCAGGCCACGAGAATAGACTGAATTAAAAATAATAAATATTTTTTGAGTTTTAAAAGCAAAATCCGTCATTAAATTTCCCAAATCTCTGACATTTGAAAGAATTCACGTCTAGCGTAAGTAGGCTTTTAACTCGGGAGCTATTCAGTCACCTAGAGTGATTATTCAGCAGCAAAAAATTGAAGCTCATTCGTAATTTTCTTTACTAATTAAAAATCTAAACTTATTTTCTTATTTCATCTTATTTTTTTTTTTTTTAGAAAATATCAAGTAAATCTCTATATACCTACATAATGATCTCGAACACTATAATATATATAACTGTTAATAGTGACTTTTAATTGGAATGTAAAGAACATCCCAGCTGATCTTTCATGCAAAGAAAAATTAAGCAACTGTTTCGAGGTCAAATATAATGAAATAAAAAAAAAACGAAACTGATATCGGCCATGTCGTATCGATTACATTGATAAAATGCGCGCATTAGGTAACTAACGGTAAGTCGCCGGTAAGTAATGCGAGCGGACCGGCGTAAGTCGTGCTCAAGGAACTTGTTGTAGTTTTGGGACACATCAAGAAGCACGAAGCGGGGCGGCCCGTCCCGCGCGACGGCACAGGCTCGCAACTTACGGCTGCATTAATTACCTCGTAAGTTACACCCACGAGACACGCCGGAATCTCTGCAGCGGCAGTTCCCCACGGGTGGTTCCCCTCCGGCGGTTAAATCGCCGTACAATTAAGCGCCTCTTTTTAGGAGAGAGCCGGAGGATCACGGGGACGCCGGGACAAACGGGAATGACTTATGGGCCGACACGTAACGCTCACGAGAGTAAGAATAACGGGCGCCCCTTTCGTAAAGCGTCGCGCATAACCTGGGCTTTTCACAGCTATCGTAAACAAACTTCAAGGCAATGATTAATAATCGCATCGTGCTCTATCCGCTTCCGCTCACTGATCACGCAATGGTGTATACGTATGTTAATACCTTCTTATGAATATCTTTACAAGAAGGAAAGAGACGTTTCCAAAACTGACAGTTGTGACGAAAGATACGTCTGAAAGAAACTCCCTCCATTATGCTGATGATACATCTAAGAACGGTTACTAATAATTGAGCTTTAAAATCTCTTTCTCGAATTGTTCAGCGAAAAAAAATATCTTTCGCGTTTTACCAAGCATTTTTTAAAGATTCATAAAAAAAAAAAACAGTGCAAAGAAGTTGTCTACATCTTTATACTTAATGTCCTTGGCGTTGTTATCGACGATGTGGCGTATATATATATATATATATATGTTGCGGTGCGGACGGTAATCGTTTGCGGGAAACAAGGAGGAGGAGCAAATGAGAATCGTGGCACGAGCACACGGCCGTGAAATCGTGCGCATTTGATTCCGGCCGCGGCCGTTTTCAGAATCCACGAAGAAGACGGACGTCTCAATCGCCGTCGCGGAACGTCCGCGGTGGTCGACAATGGCGGCCAATCGCATATATATCTCCCGGTGAGTCGGTGTTCACGCCTGCTAATCACCCTCAAGAGTTCAGGCCTCGTACGAGGGGTGATTAATGGATCGGGACCGAGTCCCGGGTACCGCGGGACAAAGTTACGAGCGAACCTACCGCAGCCCTATATCAATCCTGATTTCCTGACGCTGCTTTCACAAAGGAGCCCTTCTTCTTCTTCTTTTCCTCCTCCTCCTCCTCCTCCTCTTCCTCCTCCTTCTCATGCCGGATTCTCTCCCTCCC